>NC_051117.1:4935517-5060799 GCF_014839805.1 Manduca sexta | reverse complement strand
CTAGTCCATAACATTTTACAATTATGGAAATAATTAAACAAAGGAAAATGACAATTAGGACGAGACAGTTGAAGTCGGATTTCCAATGACGATACGGATTCCTTGATGCATAGGCAGCCTTCGATGTTTATGTAAATAAAAATATTATTTCGCTATATATAAAATAAATAGCGTCAGTTTAGTGCCGACGTAAAACTGAAACGCAACTATTTTACCACAACTTTTAAATAAACATCTAAACTATAAAGATAACAGAAATAATATTGACCAACCATAACATCGCGTGACCTTAAAAATATACAGAACTAGTGGCAAAACCAGAGGATGTTGAGTTTAACATCAATTTACAAAGCCACTTATGTAATGTGGATGAGATCACGGCATCTGTGATGCAAATGTATTAATCAAACATGATTTTGGAGGTTCGAGTAAATAAGATCAATGTCAGTAGTAGGTACTATGTTAGTTTTGTACATAGACTTGTAACTATAAATTGTAGCCGTCACTAACGCGTGTAATGAATAAATGCTTTTTAAATTCCAACCTTACACAATTGATTTTACCGTATAAATTAGAATATTTTACTTTACCTCATCTAGATGCTCTCATCTCTTTCGTATAAAGATAATTGTAATGATGAATTCTTACTACTAAATTACCATTAAAATACTATCAGTAATAAGGCAATACGGATTTCAGCATTTTTAAAACTACTTCCTATTCAGATAAGAATCGGTCAGAATATTCTAATGGTTTATACGCCATCATTATTTGGCAGTGAGCATATCCAATGCTCTTTTAGGCATGCGAGTTGTCAACATTTTTGTCACTATACAACCCATCACCAGCTCGTGCCAACATAACTTTAGCATGCGATGTGTACCAAGACTCTGGTGTATCGTAACAAAAACTTACTGTATAGTTTTTGTGCTCACGATGTAATAAAAACTACATCTTTTACGTTTTTGCTGCGCGATTGACGATTGTACACGCGTGCCAAATACGTAATCTGTGTTTTGTTCTGTCGTGTTACCGTTTGTTTTTGTTTTAATTAAATTTCTATTGATTTGGCCGGTTTCTATTGTGTGAAATGGGTTTCCGTTCATGTTTCATGGGAGGATAAAGCGTAATAGCATGTGTATATGACAACAGTATTTCTCAGTTAAAAATGTAATAAGGTTGTTAATATTTTATTTCTTTTTAAAATTAATGGTCGTAGTGATTGTAGGAATCGAAACTTTGAATAAGTTTATAAATGCATCGAAATTATTGATATCAGAACTAACGCAATTTTGGAAAAATTAATTTACCCCACTAGGTCGTTCTGCACAATAGCCTTATCGAAATGAAGATCACAATCATTTGACAGTGGAACAGTTTGCAACAATAGGACAACACGCATGTCCATCAACTGACATATGTTTTATCACGTAAACAATGAACTCATGCGCGCATATTGTTTGATAATGCAACAATCAAACAGCGTGACAAGTTCACCAAACTTTTAGAACGAGCCACCGTGAAATTCCGTTACTCGTGATGCAGTGGTCATTTGAATGTTTTGTTATGAATATACAATTGAACTGGTTATAAATGGTTCGGTAATAACTACGGTAACTAGTAGTGTTTCAAAGTCGGAAATGCAGTATTAATGCTTTAGTCCGTTTGAATCAATTTTGGATAGCGAGAAAGTAGCTATTATGACTGGAAAAATGATTATACCCAATTTATAGCGATAATGTGACAATAAAGAAAAAATCGGCATTCGCAACTTATATTGATTTCAACGAACTTCTACCGGCATGGTACAATATACTTCACTTAACTCGTAAACTAACGGAAACCATAAAGCAGACATGTATATCTTTTTAATTTCCTTTTTTCTCAGCGTCTTAAAACAATACGCTCTGTTGCACGTATTACGTGCTCCGTGAAGCACCACCCAATAGTTACCATCTACATTCGTGCGAAATAACAATTTAGCACTCGTTATTATAAGCACAGAATGTTGTGCAAATTAATTTACTCTATAATCATCATACTTATATTTTACTGTTAGTGTTTGAAAAAAAAAATATCTTACTCCAAGAAACAGAAACGAGGAATACTAAGCTGTGATCTGCTCGGTTTCATGGCATTTATTTGTCTGAATACCGGTCACTTTGAAAAGTATTTCATATCATGTTATTTTTTTTTCAATTTCAAAATCAACTACTCCGTATCCTTGTTTGGTGCCTATTATATAAAAGAGAACCTATTTCTTCACCACAATTACTATTTTTATCATTTTATTTAGGCACTACAACTATCATAACTATATTAAAATGTTTTATTCTATTTCATACGCTTTATTTATCCACGCAACTGAATTTATTGATTTCTATTTCAATATCAACTACTGCATATCCTTGTTAGGTGCTTGTTGGATAAAACAGCACCTATTTCTTCATCATAATGGCTAGTTTTTGTCAGTTTATTTAAGCATTGTATTTATCATACATTAAAATGTTTTATTCAATTTCATACGCTTTATTTTTCCACGCAACTGATTTGCAAGAGTGAATGCATTAGCATTATCTTCAATATTTATCTATATCGCCCATTTTGCACTCTGGTTTAATTTAAATGTTTCGATAATAAATTCCCTGTCATATTTTATCTCTATCCTTAGTTATCCCAACCTTGATACACAATAACATCCTGTTATTATCATTCTTACAAATTTTTAGAATCAAGTTACTTTCTAAGTGGCGGCCTTTTTGATTTATTGCATAGCAATAAAGTTAGTAAATAATAACATCACATTTTTTTTATATCTGGTTTCATAGCACCTTAAACTTTTTCACACTTATTAAAGTACTTGTAATAACCATTAAGTGTATTATATAATTGGAATTTTACAAAAACTAGCTAGTTTTTTTTTTTTTTTATATTTTTCGATATATACTTCGACATCGTCTTCTAAGTATTTGATATTTATTATTATATTATTTTAAATGCCTTTTGTTAAAAATAACTTTACGATGTAAAAGTACATTTTAGTTTAAGTCTTTTCTATACATATGTGGTTCCATAGCATCTTCTTAGTTGCTATGGATCTTCTAGGTTTTTAACACTAATTAAACCAACTCTAAATGTCGCGTGTATTGCATAATCAACGGTTAATAGTGCACGTCTGTAAATTTTTTGACCCGAGTTGACTGATCCCGCGCGCACGAGGCCGCTTAATTAATGTTTCCTAACCTAAATAACTTTTAATTGCTCTCTCTATTCTCTGTTACACTCATATTCTACCTGTATATAGCTTCTAAGTATTTGTATCGAATTTGGTGTTTGATTACATTTCTTCTAGTTTTCATAGCTTTGTGAAGGATAGGTTTTTTCGTAAGTGTTGTTTGATATTATTGACACAGATTCGATATCTAAGTCATTTTTAGCCTATTGAGAGTGTAAGATAATTATTCGTGGATTCTTAGTTATCTTGCTGAAGGCACCACGTGACGATGACATATAGTTCCTGTATCTTGTACTGATTGGATTTTTTCATTACCTAACTTATAACGAAGTCTTGAACTAAATCTACGTTTATTAAAAGCCAGCAGCGAATGCTATCATTTCTTCACAATAATGTGTAATAAGGATCATTAAGTACCTACAAAAGTATTAACCTCTGTAGTCTGTAACATCATAAAATGTTTATGAGCCTTTTGGGAAGTGAATTTATACCTAGAAAACGAAAATCAAATGAATTACATTGTTTCTCTGAATTATTTTTTTTGATATCTGAATTATTGATTCACAGAATAAGATCTATAAATAAATGTGGATCTACAAACAAACTGTGTATTTTAAGGTTAGAATCTGCATTATTGATGTAACTCGATAACGTGCGTGGAATAAACGCCTACAAAATGACTCTAATAGGAGGAATAATGCGTCGTAGAAAAACGAGTTAACAGCTCGCCAAGGGCGAATGACGTTGATGCCAAGATCTACTAGCTTTTACTAACTGAAGAATATAGATTTTTCGAATTTAAACTGAACTATCGCTTCGTATAATACGCATTAGAAAACCTTTGAGACCTATCATGTGAAGCTAAATATGTCTCGCAACCTTCCTTAATACACAGCATTGCCCAATAATGCACAAAATAGATAATATACCAGTTAGTACAAATAACATAACGCAAACTATTTTACAATATCGTCCAGCATTCATCGCGTCACACGTGTTACCGAATGCGATACTAGTGTACACTGTATTAGTAACAAAGACAAAACAGATGTCAAAAGACAATTTGCAAATCCTTAATAAAGAAAATGAGTACCTTATACGCAGCAATCAATGTATTCCCAAGTTATCGAAGCACATAAAACAATTAAACCTGGGCGCGTCTCATTGTGTGCACATTAACATGCAACGCAAGTAAACAAGACATCTCAAACAGTTGCAATGACAACGTTTGAATCAGCGGTGATGTCAGATGCCGCTCCTCGTAAATAAAACGTTTTTATAACTCCCTTAGTTAATACTCAGCTTTCAGGTTTACGAGATTAAGTTGGTTTCAGATCGACTTTTCAATAATTATACTCTAATGCGCATCATATTTGAAGCTTAAGGCTCATTATCTATCAACTAAAGCTTTTTTAGTTTTTGCTGTTTTATTTTAGAACACTCTTCCGAACAGATTCAGAATAGAATTTGACAAAAATTTCAATCACCTATTTGATAAAGTTTTGAACTAAATACCTCTTGGCACCTTAGTGATCAATCATTTAGTTTCATTGCTCCCAGTTACTTCGATATTGATAAATTAGGATTATTATCCTATGTTTCCGTTTGCAAATAAACTTGTCTGCGTCACTTATAGTTTAATGTTCATCTTTACTACCTCATTGTACCCTTTAACAGCAAGACGACTCGTAAAAAGAACATTACGCTATTTTCGTCCACTGTTGCATTACTTTGTTTACTATTTCTAAACCATTTTTGTGTTTATCAATTTTTGCCTCAACTGGCTCAGCCATTTTTACTAGCCTATAAATCTTCCCTTTTGAGCAAAGGCTTACTGCAATTCTTCATATTTAGATTAAACTATAGCCTATCACACTGGCCCATTATCTGTTTATGTATAACCAGAGCTTGTGTTTTGGCTAACTGGATGGACCCTGCAAGTGAGGGCACTTTGGTTTCAGAACGTGTCGATACAGCCCCGCTTTCCTTAACCAATATTTTCATGAAAAAATAGGATGTAAACTAAAGATTAAACATTGAACTTGTCTTGATAACGCCTGTAAGAGATGACTTGTTTGCTCTCATACTATCAAGGTTGTTTCAGTTCTGTCGCTGTTTACTCGCAGCTTTGTTAATGAAGTGTTAGTAAATGACGAATATAAACAAGATAAACGTGTGATGCACGTAAACACTTCACGTGTTAAACCAAATATGGAAACGGAGTTGTTTAGCAGTAGGAATCATGAATAAATGCGTTATCGTGATTACTTATTACATATGAAACCATTCATTATGTTTTGCATTGTATATTGTCCTATCCTTATGATCAATATAAGCTGTAATGTTTCTATCCACATGAATTTAGCCACTGCATCCAAAACAAAAAAATCGTTGTTGACTATCAAAATAGGTGCGCTCATCTCGTCATTACGAGTTTAAAACTAAATGATGCAATAAAAATCGCAGTTTCATTTCCTCGATGACCTAAGATCTAAAGGCAATTATAGAAGCAATTAAATAAAAAAACCTAATCCAAGTTATACGACAATAGTATAGAAGCGACCGCGCCAACTGATGACAGCATTTGTATTAATAGAAAAATATAATTTTGCATCCAAATCAGTACCAGTGTCCGGAGGATGCCAAAAACATGTCACATGCATGTGTTTACGTTTTAGTTTCGCTCGTAGGTTTGTTTGCATATTTTTAAATAAATTTGTAACAATAAAAATAGAAGTATTCATTTGTAAAATTTAAAATAGTTTTTTGCAATTGTAACGGGCGTAGAAGCGTCCAAAATTGTGTTATTACCAATTTTAATTTTTTCACACGATTAATGCTCGTAATATATATCACAGAACAGATACAGGTGGCGAAGTATAGCTGCACTAGAGTTGCTATAAACTTATTTGTCAACGATGTAGTACAACAAACACTGAATTCATAAAAAAACAATAATATTAAATTAAGCTAACTAGCAAGACGACCAATAACGTTTTGTTTGATATAATATTTAAAGAAAATCAAGAAGTGATAACAAAATAATGATGTGCCTAGTCGACAAAATATTTATCGATTGATCTAATATAATATTATCGCAATTTAAGATATGTTTTAGTAAATCTATATTTATTTTTGAAATACTTTGTTACGGTAGCACTTAATGTAATTGCGTGGTAAATACATGCAGTGTTTGCATTAATGTACTATGGCGTAACTAGTAAACCGTTTCACCTTGGTTGCTAAACAGATTTAGACTAAGCTATTGATGCACTGACCTTGTTTATTTTTACGCCTTTTATTTGCGACTAATTGTATATTTATAATTATAAATGGAACGATGTCGGTATTCTTCCGGTAACATTCCGTTATTTATTTGTAGTCTCAGGAAATCGTGGATTATTAAATTGTAGTTTAGGACAATTTATTACAGTGATTTTGGTTGTTTATATTTTATTAGACGTTGTGTTTTAGCCAAAACATGTTATAGCCATTAATGAAGCATACTTATTGTCAAACTTTGTAAATTATGACAAAACATTTTAAAGTTTAATAATAAGTTTGATAATAGATACCAATTCACAGGAGTGGTGGCTTTGCGAATAAAATGCAAAATATGTCATCCACAAATATTTTTAAAACAACACTTATAATACCTGATATCTACGACTCAAAAATTGTCCTAATGGATGTTTTAATCAGTGTTGTTTATTATACATTTAAAATAAACAACCTTGTTGACGAAATGCCTAGGATAAGAGTGTACCATCCACTGACAGCGCGTTGATAACACCACACCGTAAATTGCCTACTAATTTAACAGCAGCACCTATAACTGATGTGACCGAAAACCCAAATACTCAGACAAATTGAAGAGTCAATTAAATTAATCATTTTTAAATGACAATCAATTTCTTACACAACCCGTACAGTTTATAAATCAATGTTGAAAGGATATTTGTCGACCGGTCGATAACAATTGAAGGAGTCAGAAGTCGTACGAGTCAAGTTAATTAGTGCCTCGTGCGGCGCGGTGACATCAGACGACTTGTGAGTGGAATTGTGAGTAGAGAATAGAACCCACACTATGGGATGCGTCAGTGTGCATTGAATAATTAAACGCTCCGGAACTATTCTTTACAGAGCATTTTAAATGGGAGACGCATATTTTATTGATCGTTAAATGAATGAGTTTGTTGATATGATGTGTGCACAATGCACATCCCTAGTATGCTTCGTAAGTACATTATGGCAGTATAAAATAGTAGATAGATAACAATATATTATCAGTTTAAGTATCGACTGACAAGAGATGATCATTCTCCGCTAGTCGACGCAATTATGCTGTTCAATAATTAAATTTCCTTCCATGCGACATAAATTAATTTCCACGGGGAATAGTAAACATATGTACATTGTATAGGTAATTACGTCATGTGTACATACAACAAATACCAATACATGAGACGCAGAAACTTGCCTGCGCGAATGCATTCCACTTTCCAAGAAATCACACCGAGTTTATTTACATAATAAATTCGTGTAGTCATAAAATGAACAGATTTACACACGCCAAGTGACGTATCGCAAAAGTTGTATTTGTGTCAAGGGTTTTTTTAAATGCGTGAATGGTGATATCTATTTAAAGCATTTCATCCTGTCATAGTTCATGCAACGCAAGAGTTAATACTAGTGAACAGAGCGTATGTATTTAGTGTCCCTTAAAATTTCGATTTACTCAGTTCTTACAAGTAAATTTAGATGCTGCAAAAGAACAGCTAATGGTGTAATGACAAGCAAAGCGCGTAACCTATACTCGAGTTTTTAATTCCACGGATTGTTTTGACAACTGTAAATGCAGAAATGTTGCCAGATAACCCTTAATGCTGATCCTATCGATAAAAAATAGATATTATCAATAAAATGCAACGGTTTACGATATTTTTGGATTATATAATATTATTTTATTATTGGAAGAAAGCGGTCCAGATTTAAATAAATACCTCCAAACTCATATTTTTTTATCTGTAATCTAGTATAATCAAGTTCAAACCAACAGATATCTTTGTTTTCATTTCATAGAATCGGTTCATTCAGTTAATTTTTACGAATGCAAATTCACGATATTATTAACCCATAATAATACTGTGCTGTTCCTCGGTTGGATTATTATATTAATCATTTTAAATTGAATACTTTTTATTTTACAATTAACTTTTAAATGTCGATATTGAGATATCGACATTTTCCTTATGACTATAAAAAATCCTGTACCGCTAGCAACATATCAACTGTCACAATACTCCGTGGAATTAAAAACTCAACTAAACCATAATTTAATATAACTCACCTTAATTTGTTAACTTTAAAAATAGATTGGTTCAACATAATATTGGTCTATCTAAATTCATAAATACAATTATTTACATGCTCATGTATTAAGAAAAAACTTAATTAATACATTGTAGCGATATTCAATATGCATTCAGGAGATCAATATTCATACCCAGCGTTGTATTTTGCATAGATATTTGCCGCTACGATTTCACTAACAGTTGACGCATTCATTTGTGATTAATAAAATAAACTACCGGAGCACATGCAATAAAACTTGATATTTTCTATTAATGAGTAGTGAGTACATAAAGAAGTACGCATTGCTAATTGCTTTGTTTGTTGTGCCTTGAAGCATCTCACGTTACCGCTCAAGGGATCCCTTGTGAATTTTAATTGTAGTATTACATCACCATGCCAGGTACATGAATATTATGCGTATTGCACTATTTTTTAACTGTCACTGACCTTAACTGTACTCTGACAATGCAAAACGCTGCACTCCCGCGCATGTCATTGAGACAGAGACAGCACATCCGAATGTAAATAAAAACATTCGCCGTCTCGCTCGCGCGCGTTTTGTACGCTATGCCATTTCCAATAATTTTGTATGCATGGTTATGCCCGTCACCAAATCCATATTGTAATGTTGCGGTGACTTCCTACGGAATTCGGAGGCGCTTTCTATGGAAAGTTCTTTGTACCTCATATTGATGGACACGTGTCGATTGTAGGGATAGGCAAATTGATATTAAAGAGAATATAATTAACGTATTAAAGGACGGAAATAATATGTAAAAAAATAGTAAGTATGGTACTTGTTCAATATTTTTATTGATGAGTATAATATGTATGAATAAAAGTGTCTATGTGAGTCGTATGCCATATGCCCAAATAAAATTGATGTACGTTAGCAAAATATTTTCCTTACTTAATTGAATTTCAAAACTTTTATCGTATGTGGAATAATAGTTTCGAATTTCGAACTAATGTAATATGTTCCAACTTATCATTAGGCGCTATCTTAAATCTCGTTGGTATCACTAAATCTACGGTCGACCTGCTCGGAAGTGCCAGAACTTGGGAAATCAATTAAATTCACGCAAAGTTAGTGTAGCTTATGAAAACTAAATCGGTATGCTTACAAGTTTTGCGCATCAGCTGGTAAATGGTATGCTAACTACATTGAAGTAGGGTTCAGTTTTAAACGAAGAAAAGCGAATGCATGGCATAGACTTTTTTGTGACTCTTCCCAATTATATACATCCCTATCGAAGTAGATTAAGCTAAAGAGACATTTTTTTCACATTATTTTTTATTATTTACGACGCTCTACTTTTGATTTTATAGGTGATATTAGGTACTTTGAATCCGCCATACGATGTTGTTCACAAATTATTGCACTTCTTATAAAGATTGAAGAATGTCGTACTTGATAACAAATGTTTTTATGATTAAAGAAACTTCCTAGTTAAAGTACTCTGTACAAAATTATATTTTAAAATCCTACTCGAAATCTTCTACTCGAAGGATCAAAAATACTTTAATACTAGCCATAGCAGCCTTACTGCATTTACTATGAAATAATTTATCATTCAATAGGGAAATAAAAACGATTTATAACTCTTTCCGCTTCCCAGCTAAAATTATTTGTTTTTCTTGTTCCAGGTGGGTTGGAAGGAAAATACCGCGTCGCAGCGCCTGAGCTCATGCAGGATACGTTCATGAGCGACTCGGAAGACGAAGGAGGTAAGATTACATCGCAGATACTTAATGACGTGACCTCACCTGCCCATTACACGCCTACGCGGTGCAAATAAAAACTACGATGAGAGATGGCTTCTTAACAAAGTACTTTATCCAATTCTTGAGTGTTAGAAGTAATAAAAGTTTTACTGAACTGTTTAAGAATATCCAAGAAGTGTATAAAGTTTAACATAGATGTGGTATATCATAAAAAAACTAGTGAAACAGTTTGATCTGATTTAAACAGGCTTGCAATTTCATCTGTTTTTACTTATGGGGAAAAGTCGTTGTCTTTCTCATGGGTTAAAACCTGTATGTTCGAAAAATTATGGACGAGGGTGCCGAGATTTTATCATACCAAAGCTGTATACCTCCATAGTCACAACCTAGCGAATGCAGGACTTGATTCAACCCTTATAAAATCAGCATAGATTAAATTATCTTACCTTTTCCTTCCAGGTGAAGTAGAGTGCCCAATCCAGCAGCAACAGCAATACCGCTACATGAATAGCGAGGCGGGCACACTGCACC
Organism: Manduca sexta; assembly: GCF_014839805.1. Classification (NCBI taxonomy): domain Eukaryota; kingdom Metazoa; phylum Arthropoda; class Insecta; order Lepidoptera; family Sphingidae; genus Manduca; species Manduca sexta. Next base: position 5,049,953 of record NC_051117.1, on the reverse strand, counting down.
GGGCCAAGCCGCTCGAGGACAGCGTCACCGATGGCCACCTCTGGCCAAGCAACAATGACAGAAAGGTGGCCACCATCGAGCGACAGCCCGTGGACATCGGGTTAGTATTACAGTATTTAGCAGGCACACAAATCTAATCGGACTACGCAAGTCTTTTAGTTGGGAAGCAAGTAATTTAGTATCTAAACTTGTCCGAGTTGTGTACGAGTAATCCGAGCTAGTCCTGTAATAGTAAAGTTAAAAGTTGCCACAATACAAAAAACAACAGTGAAAGTGAATATTGCTTTCAATAACGGAGCTGGCCGTTAGCAATAATTAAATTTTTTTTTGAGACTAACCATTATTGGTATAGTGACATCTATCGTTGGAAACAAAAATTACTTCCTTACTCTAATATACTCAATCACTACTGTTAATCCCATAAGATAGTCCAAAATCTATCACTACAAATAGATAACTTTCTCAATAAGATCTGTAGCAGTAGGTCTGTCTATTCTACACACTTTATACGGGAAACATTATAGTTACTCCATCGCCATATTAATGCGTAGCGTTAACAAAGTACACATAGTGAAATCCGTATATTTATATCATCTATGGAACCTATCTAAAACATAAAAACCACACTTTCCATCACCTCATAAACAAACGATGACAACTGTAATTAAGATTGTCAGTTTCCTAGATCAGTTTTTACCTACACTCATTCCGGTATATCAAGTGGACACAGATTTCACTTTTAACGCTTGTATATGGCGTTATGGAGTTGTTGAACTGGGTTCACAACATAAATGGATACTTGCTTTCTAAGTTAGGTAGTTCTAGTAGCAAACATACATAGTAGGTATCCAGGGTTATTTATACATTGCGTTACTTAAAGAAATGTGTTCATCTTTACGTCTACTGACATTGTGCCAAAAATCATCCATGAATAAAAAATTTGTTCGCCAAAAAAGCCCGGTTTAAGTTTTCTTATATCTTGTAATTTATTGAGTGTATCGGTGTGTGTGTTAGCGTCTCGACTGAAACTATGATGCTGCTCTGACAAATTTTCTTCATGTAGTAGTAGTGGCCGTAGGGCATGTAAAATTAATTTTTTTGACTGTAACAAAGATATTGCTGCTCTACCAAATTTTCTTCATGTACTAGTAGTGGCCTTAGGGTATGTAAAATTAACATTACTTATTATTAATATTATTTTGCTTGAAACTTTAACTTCTTTACATTTATGGTTAGAATAACTTTAAAAGTGCTTTTCAAGATGGAATGAAGATTATATATGGTTGCATTTGTGAACGTGATATTAAATTATCCTTTATACGCCAAACTGTGACATAGAATATATTTTGTATACTGCTCGCTTGCAACTTGAAAGCCCTAATCCGAATACTGTTTATTTACTATATACTACTACATAGGACAAGTTTAGCTAGTTTACTACAGAAAAGCTGTATACTGTACACTTGGTAAGGTAAGAAATTTATAGGTCTGCTTTATAGAAACAATACTCGTTAGCAAATATTTTACATCGAGAATGAGAAACATTAAATCTATGACAATCCGTGTGAAAGAGACGACGCTCTACGGTGATAACAGATTATTTCTTTCTAAAGTTAATATATGACATTTACTGTTGGGTATCGTAGGTCGTACACGATTCGACGTAGCAAATGTCCATCGGCAATTCTGCTAGTGAAATAGAGAATAATGCAGGTACTGGGCATGATACGCCAGATATCATGTCCCATCGGCGTACATTAAAACATGATTTCTAGACACCTGTAATTCGTCACAGCTAATTGCTGAGTTTCCCACATGAAATCAAATCAATTCTGCATCATATATTTGTACAAGTATCCTGTAACCCTTTTCAGGTTCCAAGAAATAGCTACAAAATTCATTATAACTACATAATGACCGACATTTTTATAACGAATCGTATTGTTTTCTAGGTTCTTGGTGTCGTTCGTGGTGGATGCGCGTGGTGGCGCCATGAAGGCGAAGCGTCGCGGCGGCGTGCGCATCATCGTACCACCCGCCGCCTGCGCAGCTCCCACACGAGTCACTTGCAGGTAGCTGACCAGTAAATTCTAATTAAGAAAAAAAAAATATTTTACTGAAGGATTTATGAGATTGTTTGGTATAAATATTTTTAATATTATTCTAAATCCGTCTTGGTTTTTGTAAAAGGAGATAAGTTTTCACCCTATTGGCTGACGAAATGTAGGTGTTTTTATACATCATATTATGTGGGTACGTTTATGTTGTCGGCTGTTGAATGATTTACTCTGTTACAAATACATAAACTGTATAGTTTCTTTTATATTATAATTTTAAATGTTTTGTTTGTATTTGTAGAGCCGCCACACGCAGGGCCCCGGCGGCGGCGCCCCCTCCACTTATGGAAGGAGAGGCGCTCGCCTCGCGACTGCTGGAACTGCAACCACAAGGCGCGAAATTCTTGGCGTGAGTATACTATGCCTGCAAAATAATATTACTGCAATTTATCGTATTTTAGAAAGTTTCTACCAATCATCACGGTTATTCAGATACTTACGTACACTAACTACGATTTGAGCGTATCCCAAATTGTATTTTGTTTTTCTTAGCATCATAACTTTTCTGATGAAATATTGAAATATCAAAATATAATAACTACCTTCTTCACAGTAGTTATTTCAATTTATTATATGTGACCAATTCAATATACCAAATTTTTACAATGTTTAATATAATTCGGTAATTAATTGAAAAATATATTTGACAGTCCTGTAATCATCGAGGTCCCGATATTCACGTCGTCATGTCCGGAGCGCGAGATCGTGATCCTGCGCTCCGACAACGGCGAGACCTGGCAGGACCACTACCTCCACAACAACGACAACCCCATGATACAGGTATGCGAATATTCTTAATTCAATATTGTAGTGAACTCAAATTCAACATTTTCTTTATTAGTCTTCCATCAAGCCATTTTTAAATCGTCATGAATCTACTACCGCTTCGCAACGTAGGTATTATCGTTGTGAAGAAGCAGCGAAAGACACTTAGCAACATGATCTGTCAAAACGAAAAATGAGAAGTACTAAATGTAATAATTTAGATTGCTGGAGGATTTTGAAGATGTAAACTTAAAATGAACCAGATGAAAACACTATTTTCCTGAGTGTAATGCTTATTATTGGATTTAAAAAATATATATTTTGTCAATTTTAAACTTAACATACTAAAAAGTGCCAAGAATTTCTGTAACACATAATGCAAATCACCACTCCATTAGTATATTTATTAAAAAGCAACAAATTTATATTTACTTTAACTATAATATAGAGTATGGTAGCATTTTTTTATTTTCCTACTCAAACATTACTCGCACACTGTAATCACAATTTATTACTTTTGGTCACAGGAGGCACTGCAGCGCGAGCGGCAAGAGTTCGGTCCGTCGGGCGAGGCGGTGGGCGAGAGCGGCGAGCGCGTGACGCGCATCGTGACGTGCGAGTTCCCGCACTACCTGGCGTGCGTGTCGCGCGTGCGCCAGGAGGTGCACGTCATCGGGCCCGACGGCGGCGCCGTCTCCAGCGCGCACATCGCACAGGTGCCGCGTCATGAACATAAGCCACCTTATTCTGTATGATAGTGTAAACGCGTAACGCGGCCGTGTCATGTTATCTTCGAGAAATGTGCGTGGAATGGTGTTCTGTAAGCCAAATTTCTATAGTCCAAAACATGATGCGTTGTGTTACGTGCTTGTTACACACTGTTAAAATAACGTGCGGGATAGAGAATAAGGCCCCAGGATTATTGGCATCAACTAATCACTACATAGTATAAAACAAAGTCGCTTTCTCTGTCCCTATTTATGTATGCTTAAATCTTTAAAGCCACGCAACGGATTTTAATGCGGTTTTTTTGAATAGATAGAGTGATTCAAGAGGAAGGTTTATATGTATAATAATAACATCCATTAAATAATCAGCATTGCACCCGTGCGAAGCCGGGGCGGGTCGCTAGATTATAAATATTTTCGTTCATCAATACAGTTAACGTAATAATGGACGTCAAATATGATACCAGAATACAAAGGAGTACGTAGTTTTGGGGTGTTTATTTTGCGCCAGAAAAACCAAATATCCTGGGCAATTATAATTCAACTTTTTAAATGCTGTTACACACATATTTTGTTAACGTATTTTTTATTCTATACTTGCACGGTAAACTTACCACACTGCACATGATAATAAGCGGAGTCGGTTCAAAATAGTGTCAATTGGCGACACGATTATCCCTTGTCTGTCGCCCCAATTATGCCGGCCTGTTTGAATAGTTCGTTACGAATACACTTGGCACTGTTACGTTAATAAATTTTACTATTCTATCCAGGTGCAAGCGGTGTTCCCGCCAGCGGCACTGACGAAGCGAATCCGCGTGGGACTGCAAGCTCACGGCGCGAGCACGGCGGCCGTGCAGCGCGTGTTGCCGCGTCACGCCGCCGTGTCACCCGTCGTCACGGTGGAGCCGCGCCGCCGCAAGTTCCATCGCTCCATCACGCTCACTGTACCGCTGCCACCTTCACCTGTAAGTTTACCAATCGAATCAATACGTTTCAAAGTAAATTAGACATAATATTGTAATCCATATAGAATTTAGAGGATCTATATAGAAAAATAGTGCCACATACTTCCACGATCATAAACTGTGTCATAATCTCATCAAATAGTGAATCTCAAAGCTTGCGTTAAACTCACTTACTGTAAAGATCCATACTAAGGGCTCCAGTGTCCTAAAATTGTAGAGGTATACCAGGCTAGATACCTTAATAAACCTAACGGGAAAATCTCGCCGAGTTTATGACGATCACGTCAAATAACAAACAAGAACACCAATATGTGAAGATTTTTATTCTAAAATATTTATCATCACTTCGTTGCTGCAACAGACCGGCGAACGCGCGTCGACATCGAACCTGCGGCTCCTGTGCTCCATAATGGGCGGGCAGGCGCGCGCCGTGTGGGAGGACGTCACCGGCTCCACGCCGCTCACCATCACCGACGACTGCGCGTCGTTCACCACCACCGTGTCCGCCAGGTGATGACGGTTTTAATGTACTACTAGATGGCGCTAGGTTGTTTATTTAAGTTTGAAATAGAATACTAGGTGGCGCTGACTTATAACTCCAGAAAATATCCTCATGTCATAAAGGTGTCTGAAATGGCTGCGGATATTCTTTCAGTGTCGCACACGTATCACAAACGGGATTGACAATCGTACCTTATTAAATGTTTGTTGCTCGGAGCAAAATTCGCTCCTTTACCAACAAACATTGAACTGTGACACTTTATTAAAATTTTAAAAAAATGTTCTTTACTTGTTTTTGATAGATAAGTGAATCTTATAATTACGTCCTATTACATCAACATAAATGTTTCAACGCTGTATTCCATTCCAGATTCTGGCTGATGAATTGCCAGAACGTAAGCGATGCTACAAAATTGGCAACTGAATTATATAGGTAAGTAATATTGTGTCAATCGATTATGCCTTGTATATTCGATCATTTTTAATCGAGATTCCGCTTTCAGTAAAGTCCGAACCCGGGATAAAAAGTTATTCATAGAACTCAAGAATAATAAAGCTTTCTATTAGTGAAAGAATTACCATAATCTGAGAACTAGTTCCAAAGACCGAATTCAAAAAACAAACTCTTCAGCTTTATTTTATCAACCTTGGCCGAAATTCACTAAGAAGTGATTCATATTATAATTAAAAAATATTGCAGTACAATCTAAAGCAATGATGTTGTAATGTGTGATTGTGTTGCAGGGAAATGTTGCTTGTTCCATTTGAGGTTCGCATCGTAGTTCTGGGCAAGCGACTGGACGCGCTGGAGGGCAGGCTTCTCGTGATGACCATCACAGACAGATACGCATACGATACGTTGCTGCAACAGGTACGTTCTACCAACATATTTAACAAATAAATCGAATGTAATTAGTTAGTTAAGTAAGATTTTTAAAATATGAATCTAATTATAATTTCATAAATTTTGGTCATCCTAGAACAACGATTTCGATCTATTTTATATAAACAGTTACTCCAACAAAGAGTTTTAAAAGAAGGCGTTAAAAATGAAAAGCTAAGTCATGTTTTCTTATATTTCAGGAGCACTACACAGAGGTGGCCCATTCGACTTCGGTGAAATTCTTAGACGGCAAAGACGTATATTTGGAATTCTCTGGCAACCTTGTGCCAGTCACCAAATCGGGAAGCCAGCCCATGCTTACATTCGAGGTACGATATTTAATAATACGTAATAAAAAGCCTTTTTAGATATAAAAATAAACAAATTAAACGTAAAAAAGACTGTTTTTAAAGAATGTGTGATCACACGAATCGCTATCGTTAAAGAGGTCTTAATAAACACAGAACAGTTTATGTGTACCATAGCGTAATCTTATTTTATTTCTCAGGCTTTCAAAGACAACAGAGTGGAGTTCACGGTGCGAGTGAAACACCACGAGGAGAGTCCGTCCGGAAGGATTTACTTCATGAATGAACCTAAGGTGATTAGTTTGTTTCTAAAACAATACTTGGTAGAGATTTATGTAGTCTACTTACATTAGTAGTAGCCTAGACATGTGAGTGATTAGGTGGTGTAAATATTACATACCGATGTTATGTTCAAATTTTTATACTTATTAATAAAAACAAGTAATCAATCCATGTCACTATAGCGAGTTTAATGAAATTCGTCGTACGCATGTTACAATATTTTATGAATGCATTTTTATTAGTTAACTATTATAGTTATTTCATACATCTCAACTACACCAAATTCACTATATAACATATTTTTTTTTTATAATTTACATTAATGAGAACTAAACTTGAAAATTGTTTATATTATGAACAACAACAGATCTTATAACGAACATAGAGAATAAATAACATTCAAATGATTTGACACAGGTGCCAAAGGGCGAGCAGTCGCAGACGCCGACGTGCGTGCTCGACGTGGAGCTGCCCGAGCGCATCGCGCCGCGCGCCGGCAAGAGCCAGCTCGACTACCTCAACCTCGACCAGTCAGGTAACAGCTGGCGAATTTAAATCATCCTATAGCGTTACACTAACTTGTTACATTGTTACATAGACCTGTTACATTGTTACACCAACCTGTTACAGAAATATAAACAAATGTCTATCCACTAATGGTTATTCCTTAGCTAGTTGATTTTGTGCGCGGTACGAAACGGCTTTGAGATCCCGAGTTCTTAACCTGGGACGGGCAGTAATGTAGGGGTTTTCTGTTTAGCATAATCTAGGAGTCGGGACTTTGTGCCCGATATGGCAATAAGCTCGCCTCCAGACACATTATAGGATGGAACACACAAACAAAAAATGTGTCCTGGTAGCACCTCTGACCACCCCTCCGGGGTAAAGGCATAATGTGTGTTTGTTTGTTTTGTTTAGTTATGGGATTAAATGGTTTAATTTTGTGACCTAACTACGTTTAGTGTACCTTACGTAGCAAATATTCTTAGATGCAAGAGGAACAGATCTTATACTATAAGAAAATATTAGAAATGTGGGTAGATATTTATTTGCAGTTCTGGGATTGGCTGACATACATTTTATGCGTATTTCACTCCATTAGTGGGGTCACCAAAATATACGCATATTATAAAAATTATTTCACTTAATTTTTACGACCGACCGTCTGAACTACGTCGAACTGGTATAGTATAGCACTTCAATTGTCAACAAACGTATATAATACTAGTCACATCGTACCTAGCACTTTTAGAAATACTTATATGTTTTAGAATTATTCTCTAAGCACAACAAAACGTAAAACACGATTAATTCTTATTTATCCGTAGAACTAGACACATAACAATACTTGACCATTCTTTATTATCTGTTTCATTATGCTGACTAACATTTATTATTACACTCTAACTGTAATACAACAACTCCTTGATATTATATATCTCATAATAAAGTAAAAAAGTTATAAAATAAACGTTATGATTGCGCTGCGTATTCAGCGGGGGCTAAGGAGAACGGACACCACGCACCGACCGGAATAACACGTAGGATACTTTTATTCTGTAATATTATACATCCCGGCATAAAAAACGCGGAAACATCATATAATATTTAAGCCTTCTTGACGAAACTGGCCAACACTTAGCCTGAGCAATTATTAATATATAAAGTAGTATGTAGAAAGTTTATTCGCACACATTCGTGTAATTTCTGATCGAGAATTGTTCGTGCGTACGCTACGTACGTATACGTGCACTTAAGTCGATTCTATCAGCACTTAGATTGCACGAATGTATGTTTATAAATCATGGACAAGTAGTTTAGTACATGAAGTTACCGTCTTCAAAATTTGCTTCACCTCACTTTTATCCTCGAGGCGTTTTTAATTCTTCTTTTTACTTATTTCAGGCTTCGACGCGCTCAAAGACGAGCTGAGCTTCCACTGGGGCGAGCACAACAACAGCCTCGGGCCCGGCTCGCTGCCTTACCACGATAGACAAGTCAACGGACATGTAAGCATACCGCCTTCCAAACATGATGAGTGCAAAAATCGAATTTGTAAACGTTTTAATAAGGTATACTTTACGTTTGACATTAGAGAGATATGTAAACTAGTGATCGATAACTGGTGCTCTGGATTGAGCTACAAATTTAAACATTGTCTAAGCTAAGTAAAGGTTGGATCAAATTGGTCCTTAAATTTGTAAAATTAAAGTCTGTTTTACACTGTCGATTTTTGTGCTTATGATGTTATGGATTTATTAGCCTAATGGCTTTTAGAGCAATTCTAACAAGATCAGCGAGTGCCTGCGCTCGAGCCAATACTAGTGCAAGTAGAGACACATCATAAACATTGCACTTAGTTTCAACGCATTTTGTCATATTTTAGTCTGATTTAGCACCTTTTTTCGTGTTTTCTTGCGTTCAAGCAGGTTTAAAACGATATTAAGTATCAAAAACATGACAAATCTTCAGGATGATTGAAAAGGTGCAAAAATGTATTATTATTTAGAGTCTTTGCCAATAACGTATTGATTTTTCTAGGATAAAATTGTAACAAACGGTGATGTTTTACATCCAACAAAGGACACTGATAGCAAAGATACCAGACCTCAAGGTAACAATTCATATTTATTCTTTTTGTGTCAATAAATAATATTTTTATAATTATTTTGTGTCATGCGCAATACTCGTTTATGTTTTTAGTCAATGGTGATACACTTCATGTAGACTCTAACAAAGTTAAGGCTACGTTTGACTCAGACGAAGACAAAACCCCTCAGAGCACTCTAGAGAAAGGCAAGAAGAAGCCAGAAACCAGCTTCCTCGGTGGCCTCGCTGATAAAGTTAAAAACGTATTCGGTCACAGTGAAGAAAAAGATGATGAAGTCAAAGAATCCTCCCCGAAACCTCAACCTAAACCGCGGGAGTCTAAAGATAAAAGCCCACCTAAACCAGCTCCAAGGATTATCAACGAAGAATTACTTGACAAAGTAGAGGATATGTTTAAGGACTTGCATCAAAAACCACCACAAAAAGATGACGAGGATCCCGACAGTCATTTATACGCAACCAAATTAGTTGTCGAAGAAGACGAAAAGTCTCCCGCCTTAAAAGAAGTAGAGGAACACATTTACGAAGAATACGCAAACATGCAGCCTGTAGATACACCATTGTATAACAAAAAGACAGATCCATTCCAATTCTACGTCGGTTGTTGCGAAGGAAAATTCAAGAAAGGGCAGAAACACCGACATGACGAGACATCCAATTTAGTCGATAGAATAGAACAGGTTACTTTTGCCACGCACGAAATTCAAAACGAATTGGCTGATGACATCGGTAAATTACAAAAGCGTAAGGATGATATTAAACAGAAATCAGTCGATGTAATTGATGAGGTCGTTGTGAAAAGTGAAAAGATCAAGGACGATGTTAAAAACAAAGAGCAAGAATTGAAAAAAAATGCTACAAATAAAATCGAAGAAGTCCAGGGTGCTGTAGATGAAAAATTGAATTCATTAAAAGAATCGGCTGATAAACTGTACGAGGATGTTGATTCAAAAGCATCAGTAATAAAAACAAATATCAATGAACAAATTGATGACGCTGGTGTAACTGCTAAAGATGCAGCTGGCCAAGTACAAGTAACTGCAGGAATTGTTAATGATAAATTAAAAATGAAAGCGCTAGCAATGGACTTTGTAGCTATGGAGCAAGCTGAGGAACTCAAAAATAGAGCCAATGAAAAAATTGCACAAGCAAAAGGCTCCGCCGAGAATTCAGCAGACCATCTTAAACACAAGGCCCATGAAATTGGATCAGATCTGCAAGACAAAGCAAATAAAGGTGCAATTGCCGTAGGAGATGTTATTCAGAATGCGCAAGACTCTTTAACTCATAAAGCTCAAGATATAAAACATGGTGCTACTGAAACCTCTGAAAAAGTTAAAGACTCCGCCAAAGATAAACTACACGCCCTTGGTGAATCATTAGATGGTGCTAAGCAGAAATCTAAAAAGGCTGCTGCAGATCTCAAAGCAGAAGCGCATGAGGTAGAACAAGAAATTAAGAAAGAAAAGAAGAAGAAGTCAAAACAAGGCAAGAACTTCTTTACTGGTTTAGTTCATAACATTTTTGGTGAGAAAGAAAAACTTGAGGATGAAATAAAAGGAAAAATTGCTGAAGGAAAGGAAGTGGCTAGTGACTTAGCAGAGCAGGCGTCTGCTAAAAAGGACGAGATTAAAGACAGCGTCGCTAAAAAAGAGGCAGAGGTCAAAGAAGCTGCTGAACATGTGGCACAAACTGTACAAGATAAAACAGCAGAAGCTGAAAAGGCTTTGCAAGATAAAAAAGATGAAGTAGGTAAAGCTGTTCACGATAAAGTCGATGAAGCCAAAAAATCTGTTGAGGAAAAGTCTTCTGAAATTAAATCATCGGTCGAAATTAAAGTAAGTGAAGCTAAAGACACCATTGTTGATAAAACTAATGAAGTAAAAGATGCCGTTAATGAAAAAGCCAGTGAAGCCAAAGACGTAGTTCAGAACAAAACTAACGAAATCAGGGGTGCCATTATTGATAATAAAGATGCTGTGTGTCATAAAGCAAGTGAAATTAAAGACGCTATCCATGATACAGCTCAAGATGCGAAAGACGCTGTTCAAGATAAAGCTAACAAAGCCCAAGAAACCGTCGAAAATAAGGCGAGTGAGGTAAAAAACGCCTTTGACGCTAAACAAACCGAAGTTAAAAATGCCATACTTGATACTACTAGTCAAGTCCAGGATGCTGCTAGTGAAGCTAAGGATGCAGCTTATAAAAAAACGAGTGAGATAAAAGATACGGTGCAATCAAAAACTGTTGAATTAAAAGATGCTGCTTTTGAAAAAGGTAGTGAGATCAGTGCTGCCATTAGTGATAAAGCACAAGATGCCAAACACTCGATAGAAACTAAAACAAGTGAAATAAAGGATGCTGTTCATACCACCACGACACAGGTTAAAGATGCTGTCCAAGACAAAGCGGGTAAAGTTAAAGACGCAGTCAACAACAAAACTGTCGAAGTGACGAAGTCTATACAAGACACAACAAATGCCGTCGGAAGCGCAATAAACAGTAAAAAAGATGACATAGAAAAGGATATCCATGACAAAGCAGACCAGGTTAAAGTCGCCACACAAAGTGAACTGGACAGAATAAGGCAAGAAGCCGAACAAACTACAGAACAAATTAAGAAAACTGCTGAAGATACAATAAATGCGGCAGCGAGTAAGAAAGCAGCATTACAAGGGAACATTGAAAATAAATTCGATAATGTAAAGCAGGCTGGCAAAGACGAGCTTGAGAATTTGCAACAGAGAGCAAGCGATTTGCAAGAGTCGTCGCAGCAGGCGTTCAGTCACGCTCAAGATTCCACCTTGAGTACTTTCGATAAGATCGAAAGTTCGGCTAAGGATAAAGTGAACGACGCCAAAGATACATGGGAGGATCTTCAAAGTTCCACGCGGGACACATTCGCAAGTTTTAGGGATGACGTCGGAAGCTCCGCGCAAGACACACTTCGTAGCTTCCAGAGTTCAGCGGGTAACACTTTCGACAGTTTAGACGATTCCGCAAAGGAAATCTTTGGTGGTGTGCAAACTACTGCGAATAATGTAGAGGCAGAATCGAAGGAATTATTTGGAGAGGTTCAAGACTCCTTTGAAGGCTTCCAGGTTTCGGCTGATAACAAGCTGGAAGATATCAAAGGGTCGGCGAAGGAGAGGCTCGAGGAGGCTGAAGAAAGGTTGCATGACACGAAAGAGCGTGTGAAAGAGAGTGCGAGGGAAACTGAGCAGGCAGTCGCAGGAGCGGTCGCGGGCGAAGCGGACAAATTCACCAGCAGCCTTAACAATTTGGGCAATTCTGTCTTCGGATCGTCAGGCAAAGGTAAGAGACTTCTCGCCACATACCTACATGACTTGCTTGAATTATCTTGGCAAAAAAAAATGATCCGTGGAAAGTAAATAAATATTTGCAATTTATTGATTTTTAATTTATTCATATCTTCTCATACAACATTTCAGGATTCATGAAGGATTCAAGCACTAAATTATTAGAGTCAGAAAAGGCACAATCATCCCCACACAAGAAGAGTTCCGGGTAAGTTCGCACAAACCCTTGTGAAAATCGAGTCTCCATATAAAACATTGAGACAGACGTGTATAAATGTAAATAATCGCACGCCAGACCGCGCACTCGCACTGTGGCATACTGTCAGGCCAATTTTAAATATTGAAAACTATACCTCACTGCATTTTGCCATTTCTTAACAAAATTGTGAAACTTTATAATGTACAGTCGCTCTGTAACATTTTATTCATATAATCTATTTATTTCTTGAGAGGTATGTGTGAATGCTTAATTTCTCTTTCTTTGCCCTCTATTCTTTTAAGAATGGTCTTCTAAATACTGTTTTGTTAATATTTACTTTTTCTTATAAATTAATTAGTGCTTCGTATAAATTAAACCATTCTTACAGTTTACCTAATAATTTTGTTGACATTTTCCGCGTCAAATGTTAACATACTAAATACCTATAATTTTTTAAAATGACTTTATAATAACATTATATCGTAATCTCTACAGAATAATACAAACCTTTATTTTATTAAATTTATTTACGAATAAGTTTTCATATTCTAAAATTATAGTGACTTTTTAAATTTTAAATTCTTTTACTTAGGCTTTTTATCCCTAAGGGGACAATTTACAATTATTTAACATTTAAAATGATTTATTTCGTATTAAAAAAGTTTTTACATCATAAAAAGTATATAACTTTGTAATGTTATATGCCAACCAATCTTTATAATGTTTTAGGTGATTTTAAAGTTTCTACATCTTATGAAAATGGAAATATATTTATTACCTATATTTAATGAGTTTCTTAATTTATTTAAATTACAATTATACTTTAACAATATAATCTCTCTCCCACATTATCGAGTTTCACAGTTTTTAAATTTGTCTGTCAAACATTGGTGAGCACTAACCCCACACGCACAATTCCAGAATACCGAAGCTAAAGAGGAAGAAATAATTCGCGGCGAACGAACGACCCACGCTGAAACGATGTATGATATAGTTGCTTAGTTTTACTATTTATTATTGTTAATATTTTTTTTTCATAAAGCGATTGTTTCATATTTACAAACGACGAATAAAATTGCAATTAAATTAAGTGATCTCTGTCAACGCCTAGTAGTTTTATCAACAATAAATCAGGATAAATGTGAACAAATATGGTAAATTTGAAACAATCATTATCAATATGTACACGCACTGTAAATGTGACGTATATGATGTTCCAGTGGATTTAGAGATTATCTACTCAAGTAGTTTGTCGTGTTGTCCAGTACAAATACAAGTATTTTACAATGTGTCAAATCTTAATGTTTTTAATTTTTTGACTAACATTGATTTCAAAGAAATCACTTTTGTATTCGATGTTACTTTATATTTGACATCTTGTTACGAAACGAGATTTATTAAATGTTTTATAATTTATATAAATTTAAATAAAGTTAATCGTGTAACAATCTTGCCTACGAATCGATTATTTTTATATATAATTTTAAATCAGAAAATTTATTCTGCTTTTATCAATAAATGTGTATTTACAAATGACGTATTTTTATGTGACTAATGAGAGCATTTTATATTATTTTAAATCTAAGTATTTATAAAGTTATCGCTATAGTTTTGTGTTGCGTAATTTATTCTTTTTTAAACCGAGTTTTCGTTATAAATTTTATGCCTCGTAGTGGATTTATAAGCATGTTGCAACACATTGTTTATTTCGATATTATTCTCTACTTAATAGATCTGCTAGATTATTTATTTCTATTCGCATTATGAGCATTTGTGTTAATTTTATTATTTATTTTCGGAATTAACACATAATTGAAGCTCTTCAAGTCACAAAGCGACTATTTCCTTATATGTTATATAAATATTTGGGAACTTATAATGAAGTAACTTAGGTCTCTGCTGGTGATTTTCCTGGAAATGTTATAGTCGATAGAATCAACAATATCGATAAACTGATAGTAAGTTTATCGAATATCGATATATATACCAGCAGCGACGTAAGTGTATAACGTTATATATATAAATAGTACATAGACACAGCGCTTACTTTGCTTGTGATGTCTCTCTGTAAGTTGTTACATATAAGATATTATATGAGGACATTCTCAATCAAATTTTGAGTTTTTATTACTAGTGTTTAGTATACAGCTTTATTGATTCAGTTGGCAAAGTTATCGATTCCAAGCATTAGTTTATCGATAAAGCTTTTTAGAAAAATAATGCCTTTACGAAAGATATCAATTTTACACCTGCATAGTGCACAATTGAAATGGAATTTACAGCAAAATAAAGAAAAATATACCTTAAAAGCAACGGCGACATAAAAATAAAACTCCTTTTTGTATTTTCCTACAAAAGTAATCTATTTCAGAAATTGCATTTCAAATATAGATTAAGACACAAAATTTGCACGAATCACATTCTCGGTTACTTTATATTTTTATTTCGCACGGTCAAGCACTACATTTCATAATGCCATGGTATATGTAAGCACTGCACTTTACCCGTCGGTAAGTTTCATTTGCATTAAACCTTTTTTATTTTCCTACTTTATTGTGTAAAATAGCTTTTTTAAATCCACGAAATTGGTGTTGGAACTATGTATAAATATAGCTTAGTGTTTAAAACTGTTGTAGATTCTTTAAAATCTTTTTAAAACTGCTTTTTGAGTGTGATATGTATCTGAGGGGCATAGCGTATACATATAAAAATAATTGCAACTATAGTGTCCAATACACTGATCAATATAAATAAAAATGATATAAAGGATATCTTTATTTTATGAATAAGTTTTTTTACGATTTCAATTTTAGATAATTTTGCTGCCTAATAAAGTTACTGCAATCTTCATTTCATGATTTGGTGCCACATGCCAGTCTATAAATTAAAGGAAATAAATCTACTTTGAATTATTGTGATAGTCTAGAACAGATTTTTTAACATGCTAGATATATACACCTCTCAGGTACATGTAAAATTGTTAATGTATTTTCCTCCTGTCTCTTCACCTATCTTTTTTACTCTCAATGTGTGTACTTTTCCACTAATGTATCTTTAATTTTACAGCTTTTTCTCCAAACTGAGACGAAATCCATGAAAAATATCATCGATCCGACACGCGACAAATCTACATTTATAAAATAAGCGTAGATTTTAACTTTAATCGTAAGGTCCAATATTCGATTCCAATGTAACGTTTTAAACGAATGTACTGGATGTGGTGAAGATTCTCCAATTGTTGGAATATATAGAAGTTTAGCTTCGTCAGTTAATGCTTAGAGCATATAGGATACAAGCTGATGCATAGACAGTTATCACGAGGTCGACATTTGCCAATACATATTGTATAATTCTTATGTTATGTGTCGATAGAAATCAAATCCAAGATTGTTATAAAGTTACGAAACATTTTTTTAAATAAGTATGAATTAAAAAGTTTTATCTAGGATGTTCATATTTTATTTTAATTGTGACTTTGTTGGATCTGACTTTTATACTCACATTTTACGGCCTCGATAAACGCTTGTTTATGTAATTCTCAATATGCTAGATCTAGCCGGCTCTTAGTGTCGCAACAAAATACTCCGAAAAAGTGTTCCATTTTGTAACTGCTTGTAAGCTTACAGAAATGGTACGGCTATAGAAACATGATATGATTTTAACCGTTACCATTGTTAAATGTAATTCATATAAAATATATTCATAGTTACCAATTATGGTAATATCGATTTGTAATCGATTAAGATTTAACGTTAATGTAAATCATATGGACTAGATCCAGGAACCGAGTAAAAAAGGTTAGCTTACGCAAAATATGAGTTATTGGAAATAAATAAATAGGTACCTAAAACCTTTTTCTCCTTACCTACTCAATTCATTCCTGGATCTTCCGTTCCAAATGTACTAATTACTTTCAAGACTTATAAAATCAATGGTGGCTAAATGAAATTATACAAAAGTACAATACATTCGATCCCACCGTGTTCAAGCAGACATCGATAATGTTATCGATAAAACAATTTTGTGAATATTCCAAAATTGCTACATACAATGAAATTGTAAAGAAAGCTATTATAAAGGTGCTGGAGTTGTCAAGAGTTTTAAAGGTCGCCCACACATTTGCAACTAGACTAATGACGCAAATTGCCAACTGTACCTATCATTTCGACTCGGCAGTGCTAGGTACTAACGTTAGACAAAAAGTCGACTGTTCTCTTGCCCAAATTTATATAAATTTGACTATGTTTATAAATACTTTGTTTCTCTAAGTTATGCTTAAAATTGAAAATTTATATGAATATTAGAACTATAGGATACCTTGCAACATATAAATTAAGATGATAGAAATTCCCATTAAAGTACAATATATATAATAGTTCTCCTGTCTATTGTTGTGTGGTTTGTCTTGTCAAGTTCGCTTAGTTACAACTGTGTGGCAGACACTTTATTTCGATTTATGGTAAAATATATTATCGTCACAAATCACTATATCCTTACTTGCACCAACGTATTCATGTTAACAACTTTTATATTTAAACTATATTATCTATTATTTTTAAAGTTATGCCATGATCGAGAATTTTAGTGTTCTAACATGTTTTGTATGTACGGAATTTTTGGTAAATTGCATTTTAGAAATTCGTGTATAAGTTAACCATTTATAAATTTTTTATCTATATTATGACGTTTAGTAAAGTTGTTCAATTTGTCTTCGTTCGACGTAGGTATGTAGGTATAGAGAAAAGTAATTCACGATTCCCCAGTTATTACTACTACTTGTCTACCAATTACTTATTGTTTGGCACAAATGTTATTTAGGACTAAATATTTATTTCGTTTTTTGGGATAAAATCTTACGCTATTTGAAAGCATCTTAAGATGTAGCACATTGTGTGGATGTGGCATTAATTGTTTAAGTCGATTTTAATTTCACAATTGTAAATTGTTTATGACGTATTATGTTGTGTGCGACTACATACCTACTGTATTTCTGGATAACTGTGATGCCAAATGAAGATTATGTGTAAAGTTATCATAGAACTTTTGTTAATTTTATTAATAGAGTCTATGTTCAATCTATTTATTGCTTTTTAGTAAGTAATAAATTAATTATTAAATTAATGTGTTTTTCTAAACCCTATCCGCCTTATTACAAAAAGATAGGTTAGTACTGGGTTAAACCAAGACTAAAAAGTCTAGGTTTGTTACGGTATTAAAGTTAGTACTCGGACTAAAATTCATTCTTATTACAAATCCAAGACTAACCGAGGATTAACTAGTACCGAAGATAGTCCCTGATTTAATTAGTATCCACAGAGTATAAGCAAAAAATTACCGTACTCCATTAATTCATTCACTCCGCGTTTGACGCACCGTTCCTTTTAACACAAGTATGTATAAAACGAAGGGCAAAATGTTTAATAAAATGTGATTTAGATAATGATGATGATGCTAAATATAAACTATTTTGCTATATAAATATATCTTAAAGCTGAATAATTTAAAATGGCTTGGTTTTGTTTTAATTCACTGTTGACTTGTTAAGCTAGCGTACAATGGAATGAAGTGTGCGGCGCGCATATTTGAACATTATCAAAATGTTTACATTTCGGTTTATTTATGATTTTGATTATTAGCACTTCAAGTAACATAAAGAAACGTTGTTCTTTTATAACAATTTAGGCACGGTAACAGCATCACAAGTGTAATTGTTTTTGTTGTGGAATCACGTACATTACGTATATTTTAGTTATACCAATTAAAAATGGAGCAATAAATCAAAACAAACGAGGCGAATATTGGACTTTTGAAGAAAAGGTTAGTTAAAAGCAATCATCTTGGTTATGAGTAGTGTAATAAATTAAAATGTTATTACATTAGTACAAATTTCCTTCTTAATCCAAGAAATACTACGTTAACTTATTTCCGAGTCGGTTTACATATTAGATAATAAATCAACCAAGACGAGTACCAATATGTTAAGATGGAAAGAATGAAAAAAAAATAACAAATAAGTGAGTAAATTTTGCTGTTTTTGTAATGAATATTTAGGTACCATGACTTATGTAAAATGTACCTATATTTGTAAGACTAAACGACTCACTAACGAAAACTACGGGGTCTATTGAACCGCAGGTTTGTTCCTAACATTTTTAAATCTTCTAAATCCATTAAATCAATCAATTTTATTTCCATTTTTTCTATTTTAGTTTATATTTGGTTCTCTGAACACAATTATCAACTTTGAAATTTGATGTTTCGAGGTTAGTACTGGAGTTAAACTAGGGGTCACGGCGGTTTAACTTTAGTACCACAGATATTCCTCGGACTAGCGATAAACTCAGTTTTGTAATACCATTTTTCTTAGTCCATAGTTTAAACCTGGTACTAAACCCGGTACTATAGTTAGTCTTCGTTTTGTAATAAGGCGGTATGTCACTAAAGGCTGCTTCACAATGTTGAAGTTTTTACTTCGTTCGTCGTCGAATATAACAGATTAAATACAAAAATCATGCGGCCAAATAAATGATATTCAAAAGAGTACTTTATGCAATAACCGTCATTACATTAACTAATGGGTAACAACGTTTTGAAACAGGCCCAGATATTAATATTATGAACATAAATCTATATAAGTAGTTTAACATTTCTTGAAGAATAGTCTCATCAGTTGCAATTTGGGATCTATACACGATAGCCAGTTAATTACTCTCAACATTGATATGTTTTATGTCCAGAGCATGTCCTGCTACACTAGAACATGTAACTGTCAATCGCGCTACCATGGGTGTACCCAGGAGGGGGTAAAGGTGGTTGGTGCCCACCCTAGAATAAGCCTTGTGCTTACAAGAGCCTTCCGTGGTGCAGGCCTTTCGTCGGATTCGGCAACCTTTTTTTGCTTCTGCTAGCTACCTCCCTAGAGTAAATCCGTCATTACGCCAATGTGTAGCTGACGAACTTTGATCAATACTTTAAAGCCCCCCAGCTAACGGCCTTGAACGCTCGGTCCATGCATTTAAGGCGCGCAGGTTGCGGGCGCGAATATACCAAGACTTCAAATATTTTCGTTAAAAAATTTAATAGGTCTTTTGAGAATTTTAAACTACCAAAATACAAGTGTAATTGCTTTAAAAGATGCAAGGAATCAAAATATTAATGTAATTTTCATTATGAAATTAATGAAGCAATACTATTCACATTGTAAAAAAAACTATTGACCACTAATTTACAGATGACATAATATTGCAGAATATAATGTATTATTTTTCTATACTTCCTATAAATTTTGAATAGACGGCTTATAAATTACACTTAGCGCGCGGTCATACTCGAGTAGCGCGTTAAGAAAAATAAACACGTAATTTAAATGAAACACAAATTCAAATTTAGAATTTATATACATACATGTATGACACAAATCTTTGGAACAATATATATAACACTGAACATTTAGTAATTTGTTAAAACCGGATGGACACCACATTTCAAAATGGCGAACTGCTCACAAACATTTCTGATATATTTAATAGACAATACAATATTTGGTAAACAAGCACCAAAATGGAATGTATACTTAACTAAGGCACGTTCACGATGAATGTTATCACAATTATCCTTATATCTATGAAAGCAAAAATCATAAGTTAAAATGCATACTTGTGAAATATTTCATACAATATTCAGAGAAAGAAAACTAAGTGTACCTAAATAATACCTTAATTTTCATTAATAAAATGCGTTTAGATCTTGTTCATTACTTTACAAACAACAGTCATAAGTGTAATGTGCTTAGTGGAGGTGAGATGGTGAGTTATTCCTTTACTGGTGTAAATTAACTATGTTAATGTTCAATGACAACAGTTCTATACTCATAATGAATGAAACAATTTCATATAGTGCACACTTATCTTTAGAAATAATGACAGTACTATCATTAAAAATAATTTAACGGATGATTTTATAACGCTAGGCGTTAAATAAAATTGTCTACGATAAAATGTAAAAAATACGTATAAAATGCATCACTAAAAGCATAAGAGCACCACACTATAAATATAAAAAATATAATATTTCATATTATTAACAATACTTGCACTTCGGTGTATACATTGTAGAATACAATAATAATATCATAATATCATTTCATAATAATTGACGATATCGATATTCGAAAACAAAATTAAATCGATTAATTTCATTTTATTTGAATACAAAATCATATGTAACGAGAAATTTAATTTCAGTAAACACTTACAGTTTGAAATAACCTACTATCAAATAATTGTAACGATTTCTGGATACAATTTCCTTTAAACTAAAATTTATAATTTTTTTTTGATAATTTAATTATCGATTATGCCTGAATACATTCTCCTAAATATATAGGTTTTTTTAATTCACTTTCAAATTTTGTATACGTGCGTCGATTATTTCTAATTCGACGGCATTTTTTTATATTAGTAAGGAATAATCATGCTTATTCCAAGCATAAAAAAAAGTTTACATTATCAAAATAATTATCCGTCAATGTCGGTGTTTATCGATAAACATTCAACGGCAAAATACTTCAATGTACTTTTACTATAACACCTTAAATAAAAGATTTTAAATCACAGATAAACAAAAAAAAACTATCGGAATTCAGCTATCCCTCCCGGAGCTCGAATCTGAGAGAGTGCCTTCCTTGTCATATTTAACTACATTGTCACAGTTAAGATAATCCATGTCGGTAAGCTGCCTCTTTATCATCAAATGGGGTGTCTTTCTGACCCTTTTCTCTTTCAAAAACTTCGGTATCATCTGCTTACCTTCCATCAAATATTCGGTGATAACCCTTTCAAATAACAATGCTATTATTAAATGGAAAGCAGCTATCGCCAAAATTATGTACGACAGCAACGAGTCCTTAGGCATTTTGAGTTCTAAGAACGTCGCTAGCCAGTGCGCAGGCGCAACCGCAATATAAATACAAATACCCGTCATAATCAAAATACTGATCATCAATTGTCTATTGGTTAGTATAGATTTTCTGTACGGAGATCCATGACTAAACACTATGGCCATTATTATATACTGGAACATTGATATGGCGTAAATCGCGTAATTCTCCCAACACTCGTTCGCTTCCTTGCCTTCATACGTGTGCCTCACATACCACGGGAAGAACGTGAGCGCATAATAACTCAAATACTGGGCAACGCACACCAAAATCAACTGCCCGGTCAACGAAAACAACGGCACCAGACCCAACAGCGACGTCAACGGCGGGATCTTGCACAACTTGCCCGAGTACGCTTCGGTGACACCGAAAAAGAAGGCGAAGTTAACGATGAGCGCGATGTCAATGAAGAGGAACTGGAAGTCGGTGAGGTTGGAGTCGAAGTAGTAGAGGAAGGCGACGGAGAAGAACTCGGTGAGCGAGTAGGCCACCATGAACTTGAAGACGCCGAAGCTGGTGGCGAGCGCGGCGCGGCCCTCGCGCAGCACGCGCGCCACGCAGCCCACGTCGCGCGCCGCCGCCGTGAAGGGCGCCGCCACCGAGCTCTCGCGCTCCGACAGCGACACGCCGCTGTGCGCCGCGCGCAGCGCCCCGCAGTCGTTCGCGCCGTCGCCGCACATGCCTGCACGCGCAACAAACACTCACTAACGATCGTACCATCACATCAGCTATTTCAAATCTATAGTTCAAATATATTAGATCAATCCTCAATTGTTAAATTTACTTATCTCCCATTTAAAAAATATTGAACGCATTATATATGTAAATGCTAGACAACAACTAAATTATTTCATAATCCTAATACTTACAATTATTAACAAGCGAATTTTATAATAACACCACATAAGACATACTGACCGACATAGTACCCGAGCGCCTGGTACTCGACGACGAGCTGTTGTTTCTGGTCGGAGGACATGCGCGCGAACACCGCGCCGCGCTCGATCACGCGACCCACCAGCTGCGGGTACTGGCTCCGCAACACCTGCGGGGGACAAGGGGTGTTAGGGTAGGTAAAACCATAAAATAATAAAATTATTTACGGAAACAACGTTTCTTAACGCAACATATGAAGTATGATAATGGGAAAAATGTTACGTCACGTAAGATTATATCAGTTGAATACGAGCTGCTAGGCAACAGTATTTGTTCTCTATCCAAGTATCAAAATCATAGTATTATAGTCTATGCCGAATAAAGCACAGCAAAAATAAGTATTGAAAAATGGAAACCCAAAAAAGTGTGCAACTTATAGATATATAGAAAACCTAAATATTTTCTTTTTAATAATATTCGAAGTTACACAAATTACGTGCGGAACTTCGTTCCTGACGAAATCCCCTAAACGCACATTTTTTTATTAATTAAAATCACAGTTATCAGCATTCAATGCTTACTAATTACTTATTTATTTAACACCATATTTTCAACACATTTTTTTGTTTAACCCTAAATAAAGACTATATTAATATTAGTTCATTACATTTCTAAATCAACATAAACTCACCCGCCAAGTGTCGCCAGTCATGACGATCTTATAGTTGGGCGGGGCGCGCGGGGCCTCTACGTCTATGGACCCTGAGCCGGACCCCGAACCGGACCCCGAACCAGACCCCGAACCAGGCCACGAACCGCATCCACTGTCCACGCTGCGCCAGTTGGGAGACAACGTCGTTCGACGACCTACAGGGGCCTGAAATAATCATAGTTATCGAAGTTCTTAAAAGTTTTTACCATCTCCTTTTCTCTGTGGAATAGTTGTATGCTACGACTACAGTGCTTAGGTTTAGGTTTAATACCCAGGTTGGGTAAAGTTATTCTGGGGTTTCCTACACAGTATCAGTCACGACTCTGGAATTTATGCGCGATATTGCGATGGCCTAGCTCCCTATCACATCATGGGACGGAATACGCCGGACGAAAAGTGGGTTGCTCCAGTTGTGCCTCTGCCTAACGAAAAGTGGGTTGCACCAGTTGTGACTCTGCCTACCCCTTCTGAAATAAAAAACCGTGAGTGTGTGTTTGTTAATAAGTTGTATTGTACACACCCCATGCAGCGTGCTCTCGCAGTATATGACGGGCGCCTTCCCCGAGGAGTCCACGTCGAGCTGCACGACTCTCTCGCCGGGCGCCAGGATGCCGCACTCCTTCGCCACGCTCACCGCCGTGTGGATGTTATCGCCTCAATTACACAAAATAATATTTTTTTACTTATTCTTAAAATACCAAAGACAATCAAAAATATGAAACGTAAATTAGTTGTGTCATTCCAAAAATTGCTAATGGTTTTTGATAATTTTTACAAGACACATTGCCAATGCTGTCATGCCCAAAAAATCATAAGATCCCAAAAATTGCTAAAGTTTTGTGATAATTTTTATAAGAGTTATTGCCAACACTGTCACGCCCAAAAAAAAAAATCATAAGATAGTCCCCTTCTGTGTTAAAGTATTAACACAAATATAGAAGCATATTTCGACGTTCCCTACGTAAAATATCGAATCTGCAATATTGCATTTTGCAGATGCAATACTTTGCATAGGGACTGTCGAATATACATCGCTTGTTTAGTGCTTTTTATCATGGCGATAAGGACTTCGATCCTTATTGTTTTAAATAAATGTACTTCATTTTAATAAGGACCGTTTAAATACCAACACTCAACAGTCCCTACGCAAAGTATTGAATTTGCAAAATGCAATTTTACAGATTCGATACTATACGTAAGGACCGTCGATTTATTGAGTTCAAATTATTTATTAGTATTAATATAATATATGATAACACAATATTAGTATTAACTCACCAGTTATCATAACTATGTGGAGGTTGGCTTCCTTCAGTTCGCGGATGATGCCCGTGGTGGCAGCCTTCAGACGATTCTCCATTATCACCAGACCGAGGAATTCAAGCTCACATTCTACCTGTACCAAGGGAATATGATCAATTCTAATATTGATATTTCGATTTTTCTTACTGAATTCGAATGAAGAGACGAGAATGCCGCTCGCCTGATGGTAAGCGATACAGCCGCTCATTTGCTTGAAGTAGATTAGAGTTTATTATTTAATGCTAATTTTTTTTTCTAATCCTGAATATTGATTTTATTTTATAATTTTAACTTTTTGATACATTTTTATTGTAATTCATAGTTGCTATAAATTAATTTTATTGTTACTATTTTCAAATTTTGTTTTTGTTTTGTACCCACTCATTTTAATCCCGAAACGATGCCCTGTTATGTTTGTTATAGTATTTTCTGGTTTTATTTTATTTTGTGATTTTAATTTGTAATTCTATCTAGATGTTATTTTGTGAGAATGCTGTGCATATCTTTAATAATCATATGTATCAGAATTTGTATTATTACTTATTATTTGTGATTTTTAGATGCATGTGTCACTGGTGTGTTATTGAAGAAATAATTAAATAAATAAATAAGCAATAGCTGCACCGCACAGCAATGGCGAAGGGTCCTTATAACTCTAATCCTATCGGCTTCCTTTTATGTAGAATTTATGTAAAATCTAAATATCATCAGAACGAGTTGCGGACCGTATTTATGCAGATTAGTATCTATGATATGTTGGGTTCCCTTTAGAAGAAATGCTCACACATGGCGGCGCAAGAGTATAAGACGGCGAAAATATATAAGGCGCCTGGATTAGCATACAGGCTATTTTATTCCGAAAAAGTACACAGTAGACTTTTCCAGTGGAGATATTTAACGAAGGTGGTACCGCGAGCGACTACTAGTTAAATTATAAATGATAATGCCCGTACCTCATCCCTGGTCATCCGCTGTATCTGTTTGTACGTGACTTCGAGCATGCGAGTCGACAATGCTATCACTCGGTAACCCTTCTCCGCGTACGAACTCAGAACTTCGTTGAGATTATCCGGTACTGTAATTAAACAAAGTATAGGTCATTTTATCCCTTTAGACGCGCCCCACCACTTTTTGGGCAGGGATGTTGCGCGGTAAGGCAACTGATCCACGCCTCGCTTAGACATTATCCGTCGTACTGCGCGTGTGCACTAATATTGCTCACGCGCACTGTAAGCCATTAGGGAAAGTAGTGGAGCGCGTGTTTTTAATAAATAATAATATCAGCCCTGTATTATACACTTGCCCACTGCTAAGCACGGACCTCCTCTACTACTGAGAGGGATTAGGCATTAGTCCGCCACGCTGGCCTAGTGCGGATTGGTAGACTTCACACACCCTCGAAATTCCTATAGAGAACTTCTCAGGTATGCAGGTTTCCTCACGATGTTTTCCTTCACCGTTTAAATCGAACGATCTTTATGAATGTAATAAATAACTATAGTAACTGTATTGTAAATAACTATATTGTGTCGAAATAAAAAACTATAGTTGCATATAAGTTCTGACGTAATGTATGCATTATAGGAGAGGTTTGCGATTCGAGTAATAATCACTTATAAAAGATATAATCAATTACAATGAGTAAGTAAAATGAAATTAAATAGAATGGCTAGCTTAATCAATCTTAAGAAAAAAGCATATCAATTTAAAATATTTCTTCACTCACATTTTCATAGCCTCGTTTTAAATAGCTCTTATTTAAAATGAGGCTTTACCAAATGAAAATATTTTATTTCATTTGGTAGACTATTGTATGGTTAGTTTTATGACGAATTCTTTCTAATGCACTACATCAAATATAATACATCAACCGTTTTTAATTACCAAAAAAGGTATAGGGTATGCAAAAGAGGTGAGATATTATAAATGTGCAATCAGAATTTTTGTTTATATGTAAATGAAAAAGCTATGACGAGTTAAAATTTTCATACATCCTGTATAAAATTATGGACACAACATATAGTAAGTAACAAATACTGTGCAAGTGACATATTAACGTTTAACAATGAATATTACATATGTGTAGGAAGAGATTATTTAATGAATGACAAAAATTTTCTAAAAAATCATGTGTGTATTCTTCGTGAATTATCGCTTGCTTTAACGGTGAAGGAAAACATCGTGAGGAAACCTGCATACCTGAGAAATTCTCTATTAGGAATTTTCGAGGCTGTGTAAAGTCTACCAATCCGCACTAGGCCAGCGTGGTGGACTAAGACCTATTCCCTCTCAGTAGTAGAGGAGGCCCGTGCCCAACAGTGGGACAGTATATAATACAGGGCTGATATTATTATTATTATAACCCACCAGTCTCGGGCCTGCACAGAGTCCGCAGCATCTCTGGCGCGCCCTTGCAGTAGACGCGCAGCACGTCCTCGCCCAGGACTCGAACCACCACCGACGAGCGCTGCAGCGACGACACGAACTGGTGCTGCTGCACTATACCCACCTCTAACGGCAACTGGAATATTAAAGAAACATATTTTAGTCATTAACGTATATTCTATAGACTTGAACGTATAAACTATTTGTTCAAAATCTGAACTAAAATGGCACCCAAATCGTCACTGTTATAACCTATTTATTAACTTGAACAATAAATATTTTTTTTTATTTCATTAATATTTTTTTTTCACATCCAGTATTACACTTAGACTTAATTTCTTATATTATGAGCGCTACTCCGTACATAACTAGACGCTGTCAATGTTAAAATCATACTAATCACGTGTACGGATTGCAGTACAATTAAGTCGAACACAATGAGTGTACGTAACGTCAGATCTAGTACGTAGTACATATATATCGATGATTTTAGTACAGGTCGATTACTGAAAACTGGTGCATACTCTCATAAGCCGGGCCCTTATTCTCTATGTCACACGTTATTTTAACGGTGTGTAACAAGCTCGTAACGCACCGCGTCACGTTTAAAACTATTAAAATGAGCATACTGAAATTACACGAAGATAACGTAACACTGTCGCGTTAGGAGTTTACACTAACATAGAGAATAAGGCCCCTGAGCGTATGTAGTTCTGTGAATAAACATCCATCAGTTGCCATGACGACACATAGCTCTAGCATCGACAAGGTCAAAATATATAGGGTGATGTTAGTTTGACATTTTTGTATCTGTCCCTTCAATAATGTCTTTTTTTAACATACTGTATAATTGTATAAGTGTGAGATCTGTCATGGCAACTTTTGTATATGAAACGCTAAAAAGAAATGGAAATATTTTTGTTTTGGTAGATGTTTTGCAGTATTACTGCCCATTATGTTTTGATTTTTAATGTGTTAGGACGATGAACGCAGTACAGTACCAAACTGAACTTAATAAAATGAAAGGTCCCAAGTAGAGTTACTACTGTTTATTAAGCAAGTAAATTGCTTATTGCATAACTTAGTTGTCTAACAAATATCTTCATATTATATATATAAAAAAACCATGTCGGATTGCCGTCTCACCGAACTATGAGAGTGAAGGAACAGAGAGTGCACATGTGTACTGCGCACACACTTGTGCACTATAATATATCCTACGGACCTGGCTGATCTCCGTTGAGATTGGCCGCCGTGGTCGAAATTCGGCTAGGATTCATTAAAAAAACTAATCTTTATTAAAAGTAAATCTTTGTTGCACTTACATGAACGTCATCGACGTTAATGTTGGCCGTCTTTTTCGGTCTGACGATGGTTGGCGTCAGTATGTCGTAGTTATCTGATTCCGGAACGTCAGGCTCTTCTAACGTCCAACCAGTCGACTCGAACATCTATAAATATTATGTGTAAAAACGGACTTGCTGTACATTAGTAATACGTAAATACTAGCTTTTGCCTGCGGCTCCGCCCGTTTAAAAAAGATTTACCGGGATAAATATTTTCCCGGGATAAGAAGTAGTCTATAGCACCTAGGAGTAATGTGGCTTCCTATTATTGAACAAATATTCAAAAGCGGTTTAGCAGTTCTCGAGATTAGCGCGTTAAACTTTTCAGCTTTATAGATAATAGTATAAATTTTAGATTTTTCGAAAAAAATTATCCTTTTCCATTTAATTTTGACTACACTATGTAGTGTAAAATATTATTAACCGTAGTAATTTTCTTTAAGAATAGTATGTAAAGTACTGATGTTTCCTGCCAATATTGTTAGCATTTTTACTGTATAAATCGTCAATTTCCAAGCAGTCCACTCGAACAGATGAAAAGTCATCTCTACTGCCCATAAACACAATTATTACAAAATAATCATCGATATTCTGCCTTTAAAAGAAATGAATAGGCATTAAAAGTGGGAAATTATTTTGACTTTCCGGGGAACATCATCATCATTGGTCAAAGATAAGTCTTCCCTTTTGACCAACAAAGTAACCTGATGAAAGCGGGACTATACACCTTCAAATCAAGCGGATCGCCAGCCAGTTCGCCGTCAAGCAGCGTCAAGCTGTGACACGTGGCCATGCCGAGCTTCAGTTCGTGCAAGTCGTTCATCTGCTGCGGGTTCCGCTGCGGCCGGCCCAGGCGCGGGGGGTCCGTCGCGGGGCTCACGGGCACCACGCCCCACATGTCCAGTCCGTCCTCTGTTAGCGTGCCGGTCTAGAAATATATTTTAGGCTTTATACAGAATGTTTTATATCTGGTCTATATGGGGTGTTTAAATATAAAAATTAATTCTAATAGACTATAATCATTATCCAACCGAATAAAAAATATATTCAATCTATACCTAATGAATGGTTTTAAGGGAAGTCAATCTCCAGGGGGCTTTTTTTTGTCTTCACATCTCCTTATCTCAGAAGTAGCAATAGCATAGTTTAGAGTGAAACGGTCTGTCGAGACGAATGTTCCGCAGGTTCAAGATCCAAAAGCACGCACCTCTGAATTTTCTAAAGTTATGTGTGTATTCTTTGTAAATTATCGCTTGGTTTATCGGTGAAAGAAAACATCGTGAAGAAACCTGCATACCTGAGAGGTTTACTATAAGAATTTCGAGGGTATGTGAAGTCTGCCACTCCGCACTAGGCTAGCGTGGTGGACTAAGGCCTATTCCCTCTCAGTAGTAGAGGAGGCCCGAGCCCAACAGTGAGGCAGTATATAATACAAAGCCGATATTATTATTATTTATTATTATGACACATCTCACATGGTCTTATTCGACTGGTCAAAAGCTTTTTTTAATTTAGTGGTACGTAATAGTTTACCTTATCAAAGCATATGCAATCCAAACTGCCGCTGACATTAACAGCGCGTGTGTTAAGACAGGCGATGCGCGCCTTCTGCAGCCGCGACACGGCGTACAGCCGCCCCACTGTCATGGCGGCCGGCAGCGCAGGGGGAATCACGATCGTGATGATGTCCAGCGCCTTGATCACTATGTCGCCTGGGGTTAGGGAGCGGTAGGCCTGCAACAACAATTACGTCATCAGATACTCAATCACACTAGACACTTCCTTTATCGCAGACTTCTTGACCGCTATGGAGGTAAAATAAGTTTAACTACCTTATTAAACCTAACTAACTACCTTATTACCTTAATACTGGTGGTAGGTCTCTCACATGTGACCACCGCAATGTCTAATACTGCCGCCAAGCAGCAGTGTGTAGTCACTGCTGTGTTTAAGTTTAAAGGACATTATAGTCAGTGTAACTACTTGACATAATAAGACTTAACATCTCATGTCTCACGAAGGCGAACGCAGTGGAATATCAAACAATACTTGTTATGTGTACCAAACAATATATGTAATGTTTATGAACAGTCGTATCTCTTACCATCAGGCGAACGGCAAGCTCGTCTCGTCATTCAAAGCGATAAAAAAAATCGATAACTAGTTAATACCTATACAAGCCTTTCAAAACTCCCCTATTGAAACTCACCTTAAGCGCAACAGTATAAATGAGTCCACAGAGAGCAAGACAGGCGAGTATGAAGATGAACTTGTACGAGTCGCGGTCGAACTTGAAGTCTGCAGGAACTGGGTACAGAATGCTGCGGACGAGCTGACCCTTGCTAGTGTTGTACCCTGTGCGCAGCACTAGCGCTCTGTGAAAAAAAGCAAATTTAAATAATAAAAAAAATACTATCTATTTTCATTTGTCAATTTGTAGATAATCTTACTTAGTATTAATTTAATCTTAACAATATTATAAATGGGAAATTTTGTGAAAATGTTAAGTTGTTTGTTCGAAATAAAGGCAGAAACAGCTGAACTGATTTTGGTGAATTTTGGCACACGGGTAGATCATGTCTTAGATTTGCGTATGTAATGCTACATTTTATCCCGGTAATTTGTCCCCGTGAGAAAATTAATTTTTTTTATCTGTTTTTTTTAAATATCGCTGGTGTTATAGATCGCTACTATGATCAAGGGACTTTTGTAGCGGGAATAGCTAAATACGCGGGCCGATCCACGAGCAACCTTACTAGTGTATAAAATAAAAGTATTATACATAATTCAGTGAAACATTGTAAAGAGATAAATACTATTGGACTTTGAACTTTCTTATCTATAGGCTAATTATTATACCGGAAAAATATTTATCCTGGACAAACACATAGGCGGATCCGTATGCAAAATATCAATAGTATATCGTAGTATAAATATCATTCGGTGTACTTACTTGACAGGCTCGTTGTTGTAGTATCTCGTCTGTATGACGTTCGTGCCGCAGAACAGCACGCTGGACGCGTGCTCCTTCATGTCGAACGGCTTGTCCACTCGGAGTAGAGCAGTCTTCGTAACCGGCACTGACTCTCCTGGGAGCAATGTATTTTCTTGGTTTACAGCGTGTTAACTGAACGTTAATGTCGGTCTAGTAGACAAGTTGCCTTTCTTAATTGTTGGGAATTGAGAAAGCAACCAATTTATATTGCTGGCAACATTTCATATATTTTTGTATTATAACTGGCAACTCTCTCTCTGCTCAGAAAGTAACGTGTTAACACAAAATTATCAATATACGTTTTTTAAATGTTCCTGTTTAATGATAATTGCACCACAATAACCTTCATTAATTATAGCTATAAAAATACTGGCCTGTTTTACAAAATGCACTAAAAAAACGACATTATTCAACAAAGAGCAATCCGATGATAAAGTAGTGTCTAGTACCGGTGAGCATGCTCTCGTTGACGACGGCGGCGCCGGTGAGCAGCACGGCGTCGAAGTGCAGCGTGCAGCCGCGCGCCGGCAGCACCACCACGTCGCCCGGCGACACGGCGCGGCTGTCCAGCGCGCGCCCGTCCCACAGGCACACGCGCTCGTGCGCCTCCACCGTCGCGCGCAGGCTCTCCTGGTTCTAGGACCGAGGGGGGATCCTTGTTAGATCGTACCATCCACGAAGACGCGCCCCACTACATTCTATAATCGCTTACAGTGTGCGGGAGCGGTAGGAGTGCACAGGCACACTACGATAGATAACTTCAAGGCCATCTATATATACTATGTAGTAGATCTGGCATTCCAAACACTCACTGTGTTCAACTGAAGTGTACTGCAAACCGGTATTGATTGCTATTTTAATTAAACTCTATTTAAGGCGCTTTAGCACTGCATGTTTAAAATTTGGTTAGACGAAGATTGATATTTAGCGCTACAGTGAACTTTAGCTCCAACTCCAGAAATTGAAATAATAGTTTATATGGACGTTCGTGTCTATCGAATATACGTGAACGTTCAAGGCTTGAGTCAGTCCCTTTACCCCGCAACGCTCCTGTTTAAAACGAAGTGGGGCGCGTCTTCGTGAATGATATGACCTATATTCGTGTTATTTACATCCATGAGTAAGCTACAGAACGATTGATAAACGTGATAGTAGTTATCAGTGCCAAATACACCAATAATATTTAATCAACAAAATGATTAATGGGGTTTGCTGAAGAGATAATATGTATACGTATAAATGGATTTTAATTTTTGTTTATATAAATATATACTTAAATGACGATAACGAGTTAAAATTTTCATAAATCTTGCATAAAATATATGGACACAACACATAATAAGTAAAAATATTAATGTAGATCACACGTCAGGTTGGAAGTTCGTCAATGAATACTAAATATGCATAAGAAACGATTATTTAATGAATGACAATAAGATGTAGTAACAACTATCAAGTTGTATGAATTGATTAATGGAGACTGGAAAACATGAATTATCTCAATGTAAGTTTTGACCAACATTTTTTGTTTTTTAGGGATAATTTTATGACAACGTATTTTTGTTTTTTTTTCTCTCGTATGTGTGACCAATAACGGAAGCAAATAACGCTATTTTTAATTTAGTAATTAAAAAAAAATAGTAACATATAAGTGCCAGATAGTGGGCTAAGGACCAAGTTCGAATATATTGACGGTTGAAAAGCTAATTTAATTAACGACATTTTATTTTCAAAAATTTTTAAATAGTTTAAAATAACATAGAAAAAGTGCTGATTTGAACTATGTATGAAACTTAGTGTCACAAAAAAATGTCGCCAAGTTAGTCTTTCAACCGTCGATATTATTATTATTTATCATTTACGCGTAAAGTATGCTATTGGAAAGTTTTTTTTAAACGCAACTTATTTTTTTATTTTCTTGTGACAGATGTCAAAATGTACTTTTTTTTGTCTTGTCGTTTTTTCTCTTCGTTATGATACATGCTGTTATATTAAATTCTGTTATCTCTAACAAAAACACTTTTTCTCCAAATCTCCAAAATATTAAACGTTCCAATTAGTATTATTTCAAGTCTTTAAAAATGCTAATGGCGAATCTATAGTTATTAAAATATAATCGATCCTCATGTCAATAAACATCAACACTATTGTCAACAGCTTTTCAAGGGCCTTATTCTCTATGTCAGTGTAAACTCATAACGCGGCCGCGTTACGTTATCTTCGTGAAATTAGCAGGAATGGTACTGTATGCCTATTTCTATTGTCTTAAACGTGACGCGATGCGTTACGTGATTATTACGCACGGTCAAAATAACGTGTGGCATAGAGAATAAGGTCCCTGCCCTGAAAAATGAACAGCAAAATCAAAATACCAATGCGAAATGACTGCACCAGTGACCGGTTTTCTGCCTTAGCCAGTTCACTAGTTCGAAACGAGTTTGCAGCCTGTTCGGTATGTGTTATTTTTATTTTTTAAACTGACAATACAGATGTTACATTCCAATACGGGTCGCAGAGCGTAGGTTTTAAATGTATTTTTATGTTTATCTAGTTGACCGGTCAGACGTTGTCCCGTCTTAACTGAATTTGCAGCGCGCATTCTGTCAATCGCTGACAGTTATTTCAAACAATTGACAGTTATATAAAATTAATATGTTCATTAAGTTTTCTTAAATTTTCTAAAATCCGCGCAATTTTTTGAATTTTTTCTTTCATAAGAACCTTCTCCAGACAATAACAAATACAACAAAAATAAATAGTGAAATCGGTCCAGCCGTTCACGCGTGATGGCGTGACCAAGGGAAATAGGGATTCATTTTATATATATAGGTATTGCCTGTGGCTCCACCCGTTAAAATATTTCCGATATAAAAAGTAACCTATACTCAGGAGTAATATAGCTTCTTATTTGTGAAAAAGTATTTAAAATTCGTTTACTAGTTCTTGAGATTAATGCGTTTAAACAAACTCTTCTGCATTATAATATTAGTATAGACATGGTCAGGTAAGGGTAAATTACCAACCTGATGCCTATCTCGGGATGTCGAAATTTTTAAACGATTTCTTAAAAAAAATATTGCTAAAAACTTTTTTTGCGACGAATAAATAAAACATCCTGTTGGAGTCGAAATAATTAATAAACGGTCATATCTTCGATAGCGTTGATTTTCAAGTTTAATTTTACAGCTGACTTAGACGGTAGAGCTAAGTATTTGATATGAGTTTCAACTTTATACCTCTATGCATTCCTAAGAAAAAGGGTCTTGACGGACGGGCAAACAGACAAAAAGTTTACCAATTTATAGCCATCCATTAAATCGCTGGCTCATTATTACAAGATTCTGTGTAATTTTTATTTTTCTTGGAAAAAAAGTATTTTACATTTTCATGTTTTATTATGAGTTTTAATATCTTTCGGAAGTATTGGAATTTATAA
This sequence comes from Manduca sexta, assembly GCF_014839805.1. Taxonomy (NCBI): domain Eukaryota; kingdom Metazoa; phylum Arthropoda; class Insecta; order Lepidoptera; family Sphingidae; genus Manduca; species Manduca sexta. Next base: position 5,015,282 of record NC_051117.1, on the reverse strand, counting down.
CTGAAAAAGACATAGAATTATATGATATATATAATTCAATATGTGCAAAAAAATATAACATATAAATTTGTAATAGTGAACAAGTGAAATTTAATTAAGATAATTTCGAAAATCATCGAAACTATATACATATAAGTTTTATTAGTCTCGAACACATGGTCACCCTTTGCAAAATGTTTATTATATGGAAAATTATTTTTTTATATGGGAACATACAATAAACTCTTATAGACTATAAAAACTAAAATATTTTACGGATTTTAACACGGTTTTTATATATTAATTTTCTCTCGATTTTTCTTATAGACTGGTTAAAATAATTAAAAATACATAAATCAATAAATTTTCCACTTACAGCACCTCAAATCAATCATCCAACTTACCCTTTTAGTCTGTATAACCGACGTGGCAACACCAAACGTGGACATCAACACCACGGCCACACAGTAGTAGTAGTACGGCTCGGCCAACCACACCGCTATAGTGAACAGCTGGAACACGTAGAACGGGTTGAACACCTCCAGCAGGATGAGCGTCATCACCGACTGCACCGGCACTTTGATCTCGTTCAGGCCGTAGATGTTCAACCTGGGGGATTGTTGAGTAAATGTAATATTTACGATGCATTTAAGCCTTTGTTGATAAGATTATTAGTGTGTGTTTTATTTATGTATTCTTTTATTTATTTATAATCGGGAAACAAAAGGACAATATTGTCCTTAAAATAAATTAACACAAATCAGTAAAGTTTCCACAAAAGGATAGCACATGTTCCCCCAAAAAGTTTTATCAAGAAAAAAACTTAAAAAAAAAAACAAAGAGAAAGTAAAACAAGTGACGGTTTCTCTGGTCTGGGCCCTTATTCTGTATGATAGTGTAAACGCGTAACGCGGCCGTGTCCTGTTATCTTCGAGAAATGTGCGTGGAATGGTATTCTGTAAGCCAAATTTCTATAGTCCTAAACATGATGCGGTGTGTTACGTGCTTGTTACGCACTGTCAAAATAACGTGCGGGATAGAGAATAAGGGCCCTGGTCAGGTTCGTTTGCGATACAGAAGTATATTTTATAGTAACGCAATGTCAAAATTACCCTCTATAACATTATTAGCCGTATATTATATAAATACTACCCCACTGCTGGGCACGTACCTCTACAATGACTGTAATAGGACCATTTATTGATCACACGGGTCTGTATATTAGCGAATAAGTTCGAGACGAGACGATGCCATTGCTAATGTAAACAAAATTGTTGTGCGTTTAACAACAACTTGCTAATCTTGTTGATATTTGTTCAATCAGGTCACGGATATCATGAATCTTTTTTATAACCAAATTTACTTAACGAACATTAGAATATGAATGAATTCTAAAATGCTAAATGATGCTATTTCTACATATCACTATGTCATTTACCGTATACAAATCGTGACTTCGAGCTAATACTATACATAATAATCAAGTATGAATCAATTTTAATATACGTCACTAGTGCACAGAGCCGCACTCACACGGTGACGCGCTCGCCGCTGGAGGGCGCGCGTGCGCCGCGCGCGTGCAGCTGCGCGCACGACGCGCCGCTCTCGATGCCCGCCAGCCGCCACCACTGCGCACGCGCGCCGTCCCATATCAGCGACTGCTTCTTGTGGCGGAAATAGCGGAACACTTGCACCGCTGTACACACAAAACTGACTTTATAGTCCGGTCAATTTAGACCAAAAAATGAGAGTGAAGTTACATAAAGTCCCAACAAGCTGAATTTCAGTGAAATTGTTCAAAATATAATTATAAACAATGTCTAAAAGTTCCCCATCATTCCCCTGTAAGGAAAAAAATTAATTCAAGGTCAAAGGTAAAAAAAATGAGTTTTTCGCGATTTTCAGCAAAACGGTAAGTTTTATCATAAAAGTACCTCAGACAAAAATTGTAGATCATAAAATTATCTATAAAAAATGTATCAATACTTTTTTTCTTACGAGCCACCGTTTCTGAGATATAACGATTCAAAAAGTTATAAAAGTTATTATCGTCATAATATGCACACGTTTCCACGCCACCTGAGGCAGTGTACTTAGCGCGTTTTTTTTAACGTTGTTTCCCCAGTAGGCCTACTCCACGGGTCAGTTGTGATCCTGTTTAATGTAAAACTATTGCAAAATAACGGAAATTTTCAAAGATTGGAAAAGAGAAAAGCGATGTAAATGAAAAAAAAGTGTTGAAGTTTATTCGTCTTATTTGTAGTTTCAAATTCTTGTTCTTCTTCTTGATCTTCTTCTTGTTCTTCTTCTCCTGCTTCTTCTTCATCTTCATTTTGGATGCAAGTAAATTGCGTCAATAGCGATGTATCGCATGATACTTCGTCGGAGTCAAACGAATCCTCCATTGTTTGTGATTCAATATTAGAGCACGACCAGCCTTGACAATTTGTGCATGCTAAAGAACAAGATAGTCCGACTTTTTTGCAACCACATTTAGCACTGCATCCCTTTTTGCAGTTGCAAAAAATAGTGTTCAGCAGTTTTTCCGTCGCCGGTGAAAGTAAAGTTTGAACTGGCTCTAATACATTGTTGACCAACTTCCAACCCCAGTCTATAGGGTCTAGCTGATAACCAAGCCACACTTGAACTTGGTAATATACTCGAAAAAGATATATATAAATATATATATATATATATATATATATATATATATATATATATATATATATATATATATATATTAGAGCCAGTTCAAACTTTACTTCCACCGGCAACGGAAAAACTGCTGAACACTATTTTTTGCAACTGCAAAAAGGGATGCAGTGCTAAATGTGGTTGCAAAAAAGTCGGACTGTCTTGTTCTTTGGCATGCACAAATTGTCAAGGCTGGTCGTGCTCTAATATTGAATCACAAACAATGGAGGATTCGTTTGACTCCGACGAAGTATCATGCGATACATCGCTATTGACGCAATTTACTTGCATCCAAAATGAAGATGAAGAAGAAGCAGGAGAAGAAGAACAAGAAGAAGATCAAGAAGAAGAACAAGAATTTGAAACTTACAAATAAGACGAATAAACTTCAACACTTTTTTTTCATTTACATCGCTTTTCTCTTTTCCAATCTTTGAAAATTTCCGTTATTTTGCAATAGTTTTACATTAAACAGGATCACAACTGACCCGTGGAGTAGGCCTACTGGGGAAACAACGTTAAAAAACGCGCTAAGTACACTGCCTCAGGTGGCGTGGAAACGTGTGCATATTATGACGATAATAACTTTTATAACTTTTTGAATCGTTATATCTCAGAAACGGTGGCTCGTAAGAAAAAAAGTATTGATACATTTTTTATAGATAATTTTATGATCTACAATTTTGTCTGAGGTACTTTTATGATAAAACTTACCGTTTTGCTGAAAATCGCGAAAAACTCATTTTTGACCTTTGACCTTGAATTAAATTTTTTCCTTACAGGGGAATGATGGGGAACTTCTAGACATTGTTTATAATTATGTTTTGAACAACTTCACAGAAATTCAGCTTGTTGGGACTTTATGTAACTTCGAATGTCTAAATTGACCGGACTATTAAGACGGTTCTTGATAGGTTCTAACGCAATATAGAACGCAAGATACAATTAATTATAATATTTAAATGGGCAGAGTATGTTACCCTAAACTGATTGAAAAGAGCAACACCAGAGTTTCTTGCCCGTTCTTCTCTGGTGAGAACTGCTTTCCGAACTAGTGGTAGAGTTAATATTGACGGAATCTAAATAATGTATAACATTTTACAGATTCAAAATAAATCATTTCATTTAATTTCATTTAATATAATTTCGGCCGAAGAGTGTCGTTTACACTCGTCTGCATATTTGTAGACAATGTACGCATCGTTTTTCGTTTTCTGAATATGATAAAAATATAATAATGTTTATTCTATATTTTCTGAACGACGTCAAGTGCATTTACATACTGAGAGTAGTTCCATCGTCGAGATGAATGGGGGAGTGAATGGTATCAGCACTTTCAGTCGGCCTCTTGTCCCCATCTGATTCGTCTTGAAAACCTTCGTTGAATAAACCACTAAAAATAAAACAATAATTCAATTCTCTTCCCATCTATCAATATAACTTGGCCATAATCATAGGCATAGTTTGGACTGCGCCAAGCCAAGTAATAATATAAACAATAAATCACCTTGTGTCAGATATATTTTTCTCCATAATTTTGTGTATGTAAAAACTTTTGCATTTCTTTTGATATGTTTCCTGAAACAAAATTAAAGGCAATGTATTATTGAATACATATTTTTTTGCTAATACTTACAAATAATATAGCTTATATAACAAAGACAAAATAGCACAGTGCTTACAGTCTAGCTGTAAGTCGGTTTTTTTAGTAACAGCATCAAGCAAATAAGTCTGCTAATGATAATTGATCATATTGGGTCGAACTTGGATGCGACTGACTCGAGAACATTAGAAGTGGGATGGTATGAATCCTTGCACCCAACAGATTACGGATAATGACGCAATCAATAGTGTTGTGCTTAGGTAAAGGCATACTCTACTTCTGAGAGAGTTTAGGGCTTAATTCATCACGTCCGGTTAGTGTAGGCAGACCTCTACTGATAGATGGCTTATGGCTATCCATCAAGCTATTCAAACCTAGATCATTATACTTCTCACTTCAAAATTAAATAACCCAGACCCTGTTATGTCCCTTACGACTCTGTTGCCTACGAAATGCATATCAAAGGACATTTAAAAAGAGGACAAATGAAACCAAAACAATTGGAACTAGTCGTTATCATTGTAACCCACGCTGTACATGAAGGCCGCCATACGGGTACACTATTCGCATTTTTGCTCTACTTATCGTTGCAGTTATGAAATAATTGTTTTTTCTCACAGTGTTAATTACAAGTGCTTGCGTTTTTCTGAGTGAAATGTTTGTATTTAGCAAGTATTTTATTCAGGGGCACAATTCACGAAACAGAGAATATAGGACATGAATTGTGACAAAAATAAATAATCAGTTTATTTTTAATATAATACAAAAAATCTTAATCATAATGTTTTCTTCTTTCAATACGTTATCTTTACCTCCAGACAAAGTTAGAAGACTCTCAATCAAATTCATAATCATTTCCTAAGGGTATAGCGAAAGCGCAAGGGCACAAATTGCCAACTTCTTTGCCGATTTAAACCGAACAATGAAACCGCGGGGTATTACCCGCCTGCCTTCAACGCCCCCTCGATGACAACATCCGGCAAGATTACTTCTAAATTACTCAATTCGGAAGGGTAATACCCACTTTGATAGCCAGTGTGTATAAACGTAAAAAATCGTAATCAAAAATGTACTTTTACTCATAGATAACATGTAGTATAGAAGACCGATTACTTCTAAGACTATTACAAAACAGACATTCATACATGTTCAACCACTTTCCGCAGTGTATTCCATCCCGTGATAATATAGAAGGGAGCCTATCGCTATATAGGCACAAATTCCAGACACCTGGCTGATATTGAGTAGAAAAACCCAATACCACTTATGCCTAACTACTTCAAAGAAGTCGCACCGCGCAATAGAACTACGCTACCGCTAGAATTATTCAAATAGGACAAAAATGGACTAAAACTCTGTTAAATAAACTATTTAACTTATGTTCATACTCACGACAACCAACACTTGATCAGCTACTTGGAAACAGCACCGCACGCAGGTCGCGTACAGCAGCCACGTGGGACACCAGTGGAACAGCAGCGCGGGTATGCCACACGTGACCACCATCACCACCTGCATCAACACCACCCGCCATCTGCTCTTCCGATAGCCGTATACCACCTAATAACCATGAAGCTGAGTTTCAGAAATGGGGCTTCGGTAAAGTATTGAATAATGTCCTTAAGTCATGGATAGAAAGGTCTTCTCTAACTACATATATTAAGCCGTTGTGGCCTATAAATGGCCTTTTTAAGGTCAACTTTTGTACGCCCGCGTCAAAGATAATAAATATGCACCATAGATACTTCGGAAGTAAAAATCTTTCGATAACAATATCGTAAGATTATATAAATAAAAAAATACATAAAAGACCTATTTCAGGGTTGACATTAATCCTTTTTTTTTCCTTGGAATTAAAGTAATATTTTCCCTTGAACCCCCACATAATAACATGCCATGCCAATATTTTTACGTGTATATTGCAAGAAAATCATCTTGTGTAAACGAGTCTTTAAATCTAGCAAAACAATGAATGATATAACGCGATTACAAAATAGGCAATTAATTAAAAGGTAAATAACATTGCTATCGGCGTGTTATACGACTTATATTAATTATTACATTATAACATTGTATTACGCGATAGAATAAAACCCGTTTTAGTGTCGCGATAATGTGCAATGAGCGTGATGAACTCTTGTATTATACAGGAAATCCTTTACAGCCGTTTTGAATAAACGATCCCAATCTCAATCTTCAATCCGATTTTGAGAATAAGTCATTTGTAAACATGTCAAAAAAGCTTTGTTCTGATTTGTTTATTTTCGCGATAGATCGAAAAAGCGATTGGGATGATTTTTTGTAACTGTTTATTTTAACTGAAGTAAAATTGTTTATGTGTTTAACAATCTGTTACAAGACTGAATAGCGTACTTATTAACTGTCTCTACCACTTATATGGGTTCTTACAACCGAAATTAGCTATGTTTACAGCTGTGACCTTAATCATGTTGAGAAATAAATTTCTATGTTTTTTTTTTCTATTTAACAAAGTGTGTAATACTTAGGCCACCACACATCAATCGTCGAGCCTTTTTTAGAATTAATAAGGAAAAACACCATTTAAGCAAAAAGTGTCAAATATTAGTAACACAGTTCTCCAGGTGATAATTTTTGTCTTGTTCTATTCTTACCTAAATAATACCCATTTTTATTATCTAATATAATAAATCAAAACATGGCTTTATGCATTGTTTCTTAATACTCATATTTGTCACTTTATCTGTTAAATATATTATCTGTTTACTGTAATTCAGTTATCAACATTAATGCACTTTAAACAAACAGGATCGTGTTGCATAATATTTGATTTACATTTGAGGGTGTCACATGAACAAATGAGTCAACTGGCCTCTTAAAAATAGTATAAGTATTGCACAAATGCCTTTCATTTGTTTACATTTAGCAGTCAGCACTGAGTCAGGTCAAAATTTCATGAATAGCAAAACCACATACTTGATTCAATTTTAAAGAAAATTTTAACATAAACAACAAAACTGAAAGAAAAAATGTTTAAAATGCACTTTAGGTTTCAAAATATGAAACAAATTATTTTGATATTATTAATATTACATACTAAATTTAATTATTCTTAATTTAATGTGACGATTCACTGGCTCACTATTGCAAAATTCTATGTTAATTTTTATTTATCTTAGATATGTAATATTTAACATACAATAAATATATCTACGGACATTAATTCATTGTTCCCCCTTCAATTATCTTTTGGAGTATTGTATTGTATACTTACTAAAACAGACAGAATATATGATTAAATTTGTGCAAAAAATATAACATAGAAGCTTTCTGAGCCAGCAAATAGTACTCTATGAACCCAAGATAATTTACAGGGTACCAACGCTTACACCAATGATAACATTTATTGAGTTATAACACCCATTGAATGCATCTTTGAAGTTAACTAACACACAATACTCATTCATTGAGAGAGGAATACTAAGCTGCACCATAATAGAGTATCTTTCCATACTTTATTGTGTGTTAACTGCTAGTAGGATTCCATCAAATTAAAAAAAAAAAAATACACAATTCAATAAATATTCAGATATGTATTGTTTTAAACTTCCCTCAGTGGATGTTAGGGTTAGTGCTGGCAGATGCACTACCTGATGTGGCAAAGTGAGTCAGCAATTAAGTATGTTGCAGACTGAAGTTTAGTGGAAGCATATCTTTGATCATAGTCATTATTATGTATGAAAATATTTTATGATTATTCTTCCCATAACAATATGACATTTTTTTTTTTAAATCTTTATTTAAGGAGCTTGGTTGTTATTTCATGATTGACATTCCGATATGGATATTGGAGCTCTAATGACAAAAATGTCCTTGCATTAAAATTCATCAGGCCTTTTGAAGCTCCATTTCCTTATTGTTTTCCTTCTCAACAACTAATATAGACACTTGATTACCTTATAGAACAACATAATGGTTTAAAAATTTCTAAATACCTAATATCTATATTTTATCCCAATATTTCTATCTAAGCATTTCTTTGTGAGGCTAACTATTCATGATTATAATTACATATATTATTATCAGTTCTTTTCTAATATACATCCACTATTTATTAACCAATATTATATTCTAAGCAAATGTCAGGCAATTTGTTCACAAACTCTGGTATGAATTATTTTCCCATAGTTAAATATTACTTTTTATTTAATCATGAAGTAAAATCACTGTATATTAAGTTAAAAATTAGTTTAATAAAAAAAAAAATTAAATCAGGTCTTCATTCCAAACTCACCTGCTCAAACTCAGGGTCAGTGTTGATAACCTGAGCTGTCAGCTCGAAGAACGATTCCCCATTTCCACCACCCTCATATTGAATCAAAGGCTGGTTGTCGTCTTCCGAATCCATTATTATAATCTCGCGATTACCTCATATTATTAACCAGCCATTATAAATAATTAAATAATTATGACGTCACACACAATGCTTTGTTTAAATTACTTCATATGTTACGAAATTCGATACGAGTACGTGTTTTTATTTTTTTAACTGAATGGTGTTCTTTGTCGTGGAATATTATTAATTCTATCACAACATAATTCACGATATGACCAAGTATTAGCGTGTTTTTTAATATGAATCTATTAGAAATAGGTTTTAAAAATTAAACAATATACTCGTTAACAGACTGCAGTCTACAGTACTTTATCCTATCTTTTATAAATTTGCGCAATATACGTATAGGAATAAAAACACTCTATTCATTGTGTATACACTGTAGAATTTCCTAAATACTCAAGACAGGATAATTTAAATAATTTAGACACAAAAACCCATCCCCCTACTAAATACGACACTGACACAGTTGACAATACTGATTACTGACATTTATGACACTTCAACAAATTTGTTTGGCAGTTTCACAGTGACAGTTTCAGTTGTACGTTCGGATACACGTCATAACATTTGTGCTCCTTCGTTGTGTTATTACCCGACTTCAAAAAATGAGGTCGTATTGAGTTCGCGAATTATTTGAAATCATCTCTACTCCCCTTTATCTTGATGGAATTCGTGTTATTATTATATTATATATAAGAAATGACTTACCATTTGACTATCATCTATGTTTATGTGTTGTTCCATGCTGACCGTCATTTTTCTGTGAATTCTGTAAAAAAAACAGTATTATGGGAAAACGTTTTATTACAATTATTTTATCGCTTAATTAATATATTTATACCGTAAACATTTAACACATGGTAAGATTATTTTTTTAAACACAAATGATTATAATAATTATAAATAAGTAATTTTTGGTGTGGGAAAATGCCGGAAAACACGGAAATACCGTTAAAACTCTGCAAGGTTTATGCGTGCAGAGACTACGCTCGCAAAGCACGTGATGAGTAGATTGTTTTTATTCGAAACCAGGTGTAAAGCATGGGCACGCAGGAAAATCAATCAGCCTAAATGGGAACAATTTACCCTCAACTCATTGGTACATAGTACATACATTAGTGTGGTTGAATTAAATAATCTATTGATACTTATAAGCTCGCCGAAAAAGAAACCGTTTCAACTTTCTGATAAGAACAAAAGATGCTTTATCCGTCCGGAGATAGTTTTGAGAACTTTAAACCCCCCCCCCCCCTTCCACGGCTGCTACTGAATTTGACCTTTCAATATTATTTAAGTGTAACTGAATAAAACATCTAAATTCAGATTTCCATTCCCACTCAGACCGATCTTATCACATGTACATTATCTAGAATACCAATGAAATAACCCCAACGTAAAACTAAACAAATACGGAAATTATTATTTTAAATTCTAATTCAACCTTCACGCTGATTATCTAGCTCATGCACAATTTTTATTGTCATGTATCCGAACGTATTTCATTATCTGTAACATGGAGCAAGTGAACAACATAATATAAATCTCAATCAGGTTGATCTCGTTCAATACAGTAAATATATTAAGCATCGACTTGTTTTGCTATATATTTGGATATTTGCAATTTTTTTAGTTTATCCATTCTAGGTAAATATTCGCTTACGTCACAAAATCAACCAAAAAGAAAACATACTAAAACATTACTTGTTAAACATTGCTTAAAAAATTATAACCTCAAATAACATTGTGACTGTTTTTTCTTATTTTAGGCTGTAAAATCAACAATGATAATTCCGGTGCGTTGTTTCACGTGTGGCAAAGTAATTGGCAACAAATGGGAAGCATATCTGGGACTTTTACAAGCGGAGTATACTGAAGGGTGAGTTATTTTGCGGCTTCTATCTTTATAAAAACACAGTCTTATAAGAGTGTTTTCGCGGCTTCACCAGCGTGCAATACCCGCCCCTACCTATTTAAAAAAATAGATTAACAACCCATTATTTTTCATGCCAAAAAATACCGAAATAAGAGGTAGCCTAAATGTTAATTCAATCAGTCTAAGGTTTCTGCATTTACTTCTAACAAACATCTAAATATTTTCACTAACATGTATTTATAATATTAGTACGTAGTAAGATTAGGTATTCATGACTCCCCTGGAAACATCTTTCGCGAGGTGCAATTTCCATTGTAATTTCCTGGAATTAAAAGTAGCTTAATAATCTAAGGTTTGATGTTATTATGTACTAAACTATACACAGGTTCTTCTTCCTCTTTTAAAGTGGCTCAAATGTTTCATCTGTGCTTTTGCCAATGTTGATAAGGTAGGGGTTTAAAATATTAAAAAAATATTGACTCGAAGTGAACTAAAAAAGGACACCAACAACAAAGAGCAATCGAGATAACACTGGACATTAGTGTAGACTGTAAAACGCAGCACAAACAAATACAGGAGTGTTCAGTATAGATAAGAAAATAAAAATGAAATAACTAGGTAGAAATTTAAATACAGAGAACTAAAGAGCACAGAAACAAAGAATAGCAGAGCACAGAATATATCCAGGTCCATTCAATGGATTCTGTGTTGAAAATAATTTAAGAAACAATCACATAATATCGATCTTACTAACTTATCGATCACCTAAACATCTTTTCATCACAATCATGTTCATATTTTTGACATGAGTAAGATTATATCATGCTACATGAATTTTGTGATGTTCTTACAATTGTATTCATATCTTCAATAAGAAACTCAGTTAAATCAAGGAAAACAATTGCAAAACTGAGAAAATGAACATAATAATTTGTTAAGGCCACCTCTAGTGATGACAGTTAACAAGGCCAGGCGAGTTATTATTGTTAAGCACAAGATACATCTATATTTCCCCATTAAAAAAATTGTTAACACAAAATATAGTTATTGTCACAGATAATGAAAAAATATTAAATAAATGTTATTGCGGGTAATAAGTCTATAATATTATAAAAAATCCGAGACGGGTCAGTTTAATTTAAACAGTATTGGTCTTATTCATAATAAAACCCTTATCGAAGGTATAAATCGCAAATAGTTAAAACATCCTATAAGCTTATCGAGCCTTCGATAAAATTTCTTATTCATAATGGTTTCATAAACCTCCGATAACAAAAAGGCCTTTAAATGTGCACAATGTTGCCATTTCGTAGAAAAAAAAATTAAAATAAGTTCTACCAATTACTACCAAGTTTTGTCTCTGGAAATAGACATTAAAAAAAATTGTCTGTCATTGTCACAATGGCGTTTGTCAAAAAAGTAAACAAAATAAATACAGGAGGAAGATTTATTTGTTGTTTTCGAAATTCTTCGTAAAACTTGGAAGAACGCAGGCAGCAAATTGCGATAAAATGGTAAAGAAGTGAAAAGTAGTTGGAGGAAGACAAGGTTGGTGTAGCTTTTTTCTGTATTTGAACGTTTTCGCTATGTATTCCTGCATTACTAACTATTGCTTTTTTTACAAGATTATGTTGAAGAAATTGATTAGGGAGCGAGTTCATATTCTTGAACATAAAATGTCGACACGAACTACAATTTCATATAGGTATCGTAGATTCATTTGGGGGAACTGTGCTAACTGAAATGTAATATTGCTACTCTTGCATTGAGCATGCCAAACAATACGCACTATGATAGCCACTCTTAAAATATTCATATAAATAAAATATTTGGATAATATACAATAGTGATTATGTACCCTGGTGGCATTCAGCACAAATAATAAAGTTAAAACAGCACAATGAAATATAAAAGGAATAAATCAATTTTATTTTTTAGATCATGCTCATTGTGCCTCCTCAGAACCCACTTTCAATAGAAAATATAAAGGAGATATGTATGTATCCATTTTATGCTATAATCATGTAGGATATTGTTGTTTTAGGTAGGTCATAAGTAAAACATATTTTTGAGGTCTTTATTAGTTAAAATAACAAAGAAAATAAATAAAAACCTTTATTTATCATGTAGGCATATATATAAAAGGCTCTTATGACAAGTCAACATATAATCAAATATGATTTACAATTTGTAAAGTACACAGATAAAGGCATGCATATGATGCATTAGTATACTATAATCCACCTCCACCTGGAAATATAAGGGAGGTATTAACAAATCATTATTAAGTAATTTAAATTTTATACTATAGTCCTGTGGGATACTACTGTTGTATATTTGAATAAACATTTTTTTTATTTCAAATTATGTTGAATGCTTATACATTGCATAATTTCAGGTTTGTCCCACATCTGCAGAATAAATTGCAACAGAGAAGTGCAACACAGGAAAAGTTGCATGCTATTCAGATGGACAATAAGCTCCAGTGAAATAAAAAAATTAAAATTGTGATATATTAATAAAAGAAAAATATAATTTTATAAAAATAAATGACAAAGACTAACTTTAATTATGTTGTATAATTAGATACCTTTCAGTGCGAACAACTTTAGTCTAGATTTTGAGTCAATGATGATAATAATTGATTCTGACACTTCTTCAATATTGGGCACACTGTTCTGTGGCATATATCTCTCTTTGAGCAATTGCAATGTTGTGCAACACTGCAAGAGTCACAATAGTAGTCTTCACATTGCCAAATTTTAGATATGCCATGAAACAGACATTGAAAATGCTGTTTCCACACACCAAAGTTCTTGTTGCAATATCCGGGAGTTATGAGTACTGATTTGCCATCTAACAATATCTCTGATCTGAAGATTAGCATCACAAGTCACCTACAACAAACCTTTAAATCTTACCTGAACAACAACATTGAGGAAATAATATCCTTTTCTATAAAATATTAGGCTGCATAACAACCATATTTTTTATGTAATAAATACAACCAATTATAGATGGGAAGTCTTTTACATAACATTCCAGCCTTAACAAGGGTTCCTCTGAAAAGACGTGGGGCATAATTATAATCTGCAGCATTTAATACTAGCGCACGCTCCACTTTGCTACATATACCACTTGTAATGGCTTAAGATAAGCCATAGAGGTCTCCAACATCTTGCATCTATTAAGAAAACGAATTTAAAAGTAGCTCATCATTAGGTATACGTACTCACCGAAGTCTGTATAAACATGGAATAGAATTAACTTACTTCATGACGATCCCAACATGGCAATGCAGTTAATTAATACTTGCAATTCTGGTGATCTGCCACAACCTATACGGTGAAGCTGAAACTCTTCGCGGACTATCAGTCACTTATAAATGCAGTCGTATGTTTGGTAAAATAATACCGTTGACGGAATTCATCATTATCCAGAGAATACGGATCGAATTTCTGACGACACATTTTTCTACCTAAAGCAGCCTAGCTTGCATTTTTAACACGTAACTAAATAAAAATACTTCTTGAAACGAAAATGATGGGCTACAAGGTCGAAATGTTGTTTACTTCTAAGTACAGACTGACTTTGGCAACAAGCGTCAAACACGAAACAGCTGACCGATGTCAGCCATTTTTTTGCTATCGAACGCTTAACATAGGTGTAAAGACGGGGGTTAGGCTCGATAAATCAAAGCATCTTTATCGGAGACTTTTAGCGCAATTGAACCATTATGAATACCAATTTTTTACATGCCTCCGATAACGCCCAGATAAACTTCCAATAATTCTGATAGTTTTATTATGAATAAGACCATAATTGTTTACTGTTGGACGGTCAATTTTCATATCCACCATTTTAATAGTACACCACAATGCCTATAATCCTGCCCAGACATATGTGTTATATTTGTCAAAAGAGATGATAAACACCATATAAATAGAGCATCTTTGTAAGAAGCTTACTATATTTCAATGAATTACTCATTACTTTCCTGTATGCCTTAACAGATGGCGCTTTCTTAAATATTTACACCTTTTTTGGAAGAGGTATTTACTTAACTTTTAAAGGTACTAAGTAAATTTAGTATATTAAATATTTTTAAAATTTGTATTTTAAGTCTTACATAGCATGCGTGGTAATGGTACACAGGTACAGTAATAATCATTAAACATCTACACAAATTACATGGTTATTATCTTGTGTGGCAGAATGCAGTTCTTTTGCATAACAATAAAAATACATCTGTCAAACAAAGTAACAGAAACAATAATTGTAAATGTATTCATAAAATTTTATTGTCTCACTTCAAAGTAAACAGAGGGAATTAGTCATATGCAAAGAATAAAAAACCTTTGTACACAGATTATTTTGGAGCAATAACAAGGTCTCTTGGTAATAGCCATGTATGATTATAGATGGTTAAAGACTTAAAACCTTTGACCATGTAAAAGAAGTGGCCACAGTGGCCCTGTAAATAAGTACAGTGTAGTCAAATTGTTAGTCAATTACAATAACATGAGACTGTATAGTTAGTTATAGGCTAGCCATTAGAACCAAATTTGTGATCCAAAAGTTATTACCGATTATTGGTAATAAGTCATTATTCATTTCGTCTTATTTGTAATGACAAGATGTCAAGTCGTCTTTGAATATAAATACGAAAAAAATATAAAGTATTTTACATTAGTATTTTGCTATTTCACGATAGATCGAGTAACCGTCGCATGAGCGCATAATTTTTATGTCAATCTTGGCAATATCAGCTCTATATAATCTTAGAACTTTTTGATCAATTATAATTTTCGGCTAATTTAAAGCTTTTAAAATATAATAACTGGATATTTTCTATTACTTCATGTATTATCGGATAGCTAGTAGCATATATAGAACTGCGTGTGCATCCCGCAAGACGATATCCCATATAAATAAAAATAAACCATTCGAATACAGTTATTACGATTTGCAAGGCCGCACTGTTATCTTATAATCATACTAATATTATAATTGAAGAAGTTTGGATGCCTGTTAGCAATAAACGCGAAAACAACTGACTGGATTTGGAATTTACCCAGACGCACAAATTCTGGATATCATATATTAGAGTATATCGTGTCCCGCATAAGTGCTATATAATACAATATATAGTTAGAATTTCATTCGCCGAAAAGGGCTTCCGTACGGAGCCGCAAACAAAAGCTAGCGTAAAATAAATTACATTGCCTCGGCCCGGGGTTTTTCATTACTCATAACCTTGTATAGATTATATTTTTTTTAAATATTGTATTACTTTTTGAGCAAGCCGTTGCACTTTCCGGTTATTTGAAGAGATAAAAAACAGTTATAAGTTATTAAGTTCATAAATGTCAAGTTTTTTGTGCTGTTGTTTGTGAATTGTGATCGATATCATTTTTGCCGATGATCTAATGCATGCATATAATTTATTTCATTACCGATGAATTAATGGAAATAATTAAAAATATACACCCAGTACTTAAATACTATCCTGCGCCCATTATGAAAGAAGTACTTTGCCATACCTATCAATATCATTTGGATTTGAATGTACAGTCAGCTACATAATTAGCCGAATAAATTCAAAATTTCATATCGTCTATACACGTTAAGTACACACATAAATACAATTTTCTTTGTGTAATTTAAATTAAAACAGTTTTATTTTATTTATGTGAAGAAATATAAATGTTGATAAGAACCCACAAGTGTAAGAGATTTGAAGTTTTGAATTTGTTCAGCTACTTATGTGGTTGACTGTAATAAGCGATAAATATCTCGTGTATTCAATACCCCGCCTGGGTAGGTACTTACCATCGTATTATCTATTTTTGCCACCAAGCAACAAGTTTCAGTTTAATAACTTAGCATTACAAGATAACTTGTTGCCTCTAGGCGAAGAGGGAACAGCAGTCTCAAACAGAACGGTACTACTGCTTAGGGACTTGTAATATTTACGACCTGACGAGAAACTTGCTCGTCTCATCAATCAATTATGAAAAAAGCAATAAATACCGAATGATATCTTGAAAGTCCCTCAATTCATCAAGACGTACAGTTATCTTATTAAACCGTAATCATTATGAAACTTGATTGGTCAACTTTCACTGTGCGTACAAAAGTACTCGATATTTCGTTAGTCAATATTAATATGACAAGAAAGTAATGATGGAGTGAATTTGCTTTTAAATGTCTGATCGTACGGGGAAGAAAGAAACTTCGAGGAGTATCAGCTTTTTGATCATTAATAAGTCTTGAAATATAAGAACAGGAAAGGCTTTTTTACATTTTAATGCTAGCATTTTATACCATCTTTGTCTGTTGTAAAGTTTGAAGTACAATAATTGCACCCGCAATTTACCTAGATATCTCCGTGGAACGTTACAAAGATCCAATCTTTCCTTATATTCACAAACCAACCCGTAACTCATAATAATCTCCAATAAAATTTCATTAAAGTATACAACTTTAATTAAAATCGGAACTCCCAAATAAAAACCTTATACGAATCCAAAGGAAGAGTTCTTTGTAAATTATCGCTTAATTTAACGGTGAAGGAAAATATCTTGAGGCAACCTGCATACCAGTCAAGTTCTCTATAGGAATTTTGTGGCTGTGTGAAGTCTACCAATCCGCACTAAGTCAGCGTGGTGGATTAAACCCTAATCCCTCTCAATAGTAGAGCAGGCCCGTGCCCAGCAGTGGGACAGTATATTATACAGGGCTGATATTATTTACAAGTACAGAAAAATTGCCCCAAAGTATCAATTTTACTTTTCTAAACTATAAATTATGAAGGTATTGTTTATTCCAGAGATGCTCTCGACGCGTTGGGTCTCAAGAGGTACTGTTGCAGGAGAATGTTGCTTGGACACGTGGATCTAATCGAGAAGTTACTTAACTACGCGCCACTAGAAAAGTAGATATAAGATATAATATAATATGTAAACAATTATTTATAGGATTTTCAATAACCAATATTATATTCGGTATTATCGCAAGTAGACACTGATAATACAAAATTCAATCTCAAATTGTAACATTATAATATGGCCTAAATGCTAACCTATGACGGAAAGCCAATTACCTGCTACACCATCGATTTAATAGCACTGATTTCAAAGGATTGAGTTAAAAAAAATACTACGTAATTATTTTTTATCACTGAATAAGAGGCAGATGTAAATTATAATATCTATATATCCGTGAAGAAAAAACTTCGTACTCCTATTTAAGTTAGTTGCGCGCACGGAGAAGTAAAATTTGGCACGATTAAAGGTAAATAAAATGTATGTATAATTTGTTGCAAATATAATAATTTCGACAATCAAATTACGACCACTGGACATCTACAAGTAATTATAAATATATAAACTTCTTTAATTACTTTTGTAAAACTTAATTACAGAGTTAATTGTTTTTGCGTTTGTAAATTGTATGCAATTTAGGTTCTAAGTAATATAAGGAAATATAAAATCTAAGCAACAATGTTTTTCTTTTCTATTGTTTAAATTTAATTACCTTTACACGTATAAAAGTTAATTCTGACTGAGAGACAAAAACATTTCTATTTTTTTGGTCGCAAATCTAAATAGTATTCTGTATTTATTACAATTATACAGTCGTATTTATAAACTTGTTTTAGCGTTAAGAGTTGGTTAAGAATTGCTTAAATAGCTGTTAAAAACATCAGCGGTTTCTTAGTTTAAACCTTAATAAGAGGCAAGGTGGCGGGTTTTGACTTACAGCTGATCAAGTAAATTTGTGTTTTAACTAAACACAGCATTGTGAAATTTTTATAAGTAAGACTGATAGTGGTTAAACGGAAACGTCTTAATCATGTATAATTCCTACCTGCAACGACTACCGCCACTAGTATCAAGCCTGCAAGTCTGCATACTTTTTACCTGCAATTTATATTATTTGCTGTCGAAGTAGGTGTTGTTTGATTATCTGTTAAAAATCTATAACCGGTTTGAATAACAAAAGTACTTGCAAGGCATGCTCACGTAGGTTTTTTCTTTTTGTTCCATGACTAATTTCCTTGTCGTTGCTACAATGTCAACAATATAATCACACTGAGATATTGCCATAATAAAGATAAGTAAAAGGTACATTATTGCAGGTATGCTCACAGGATTTTCTCAAATTGTTACAAAACAGTATGTAAGGCCAGAGGAACTTTTCATTCCAAGAGTCAATGATGCTCTTGCACCTATGCGGCTATCAAAGCTGTCCTTCGATTATAATGCCAGTTTTTTCTACGGTGTCTCAAAAAATAAATATTTAATGGCGATAAATTTGTTTCTCTGTTACGGAATTAATTCGAGACAAATTAAGATAGTTTTGTACTTTCAGCAAATAATATTGGTGTTATTTCTTTCACTGATAGAAAATAGCAATAATATTCCATGGCACTTTTAGGAATACACCTCCATAAGTAAAAATGTGTATTGTTGTTTATGATTTACATTTTGTAACTATTTACATCGATTAGAGCGTCCGTAATTGCAAAAAGACGGATTCGTCCGATAAACAAAATGAGCCTTTTTCTACCACACATTCTACCTTTTATTTATTATTTATAGCCTGTTTTTTTTTTATTGAAAATCGGCGTATGTCAGTCCAAATAAATCAATTTCAAAGTTTCATAATATTATGCAGCAAGGTGCTGGAGTAGTAAATAAGTGTATTTCATAAACTGTAATTTTCCTAGGTATCGGCACGGGACAACTTTTGCAAATAGTCTGGTATGACTTGTGCAACTTGTTTCTAGAATGACTCGGAGTTTATTTATTGAAACATTACATTATTTAACTGTAGTAGGACTCTAAGAATCATTTCATAAAAATAATGAATAAGGTGACGCGTATACGTTATTTTGTTTACCGAGACCGTGAGAAAATATACACCAATATTAACTTCAGTAAATCAGAACATTGTAGACTTTATATTATCATCATTCGTAATAAAATTAAGTGGTACATCGTATGGTAAAATAACTTTTAATTAAATAAGATGCTGTCTGCAGATATGATAGACTAATGACAACCGACAAGTCTCACCATCATAACGCTCAGCCTAGATATATGTTTGCATAGGAGTAACATAAGTGTAAATAACACGATTTTTGGAAATTTGTGTAATCCTAAAAGGTTAATAATCCTAAATCCTAAATACTACCGCCAGATTAACTTCGTACCAGACATTTTTACCTTCCAATCTTTACTAGATCTTTGTTCCTTCCATCAGTGCCGGATTTATATTTTTTATGAGTGTAAGCAACTTTATTTCTGTCGCCCCATGTAGGTTCTAAGTAGGTTTATGTATGTATGTAGGTTTTGAAAACACTTAATAATTTTTCATTTGTTTGTATTATGGAAGGCACTAAAGTTAAATGAACGAATACTTAATGAAGGAAATCGAGTGAGCCTCCTTTGAAATCTGCCGCCCCTAAGAGGCCCCGCCCATAGACCGCGGCCTAGACAGCCTATTTACAAATCCAAGACTGCCTCCCACTCTTCACACCTTTGCCTAGAACACTCCTGTAATTACTAGGTACACACAAAAATACGATTTTCCTAAAACCTCGTATAGGGAGGAAGAAACACCTAACGAATTGTGATAACTTTAAATTTGAGCACCGCTGTTGGCGCCCTTGTAACACTTTTCTTTAGCATTAACATCCATACTTTGCGTGCAAACCTGATGGCCCTCATCTAAATAAAAACAGTTTCTGACGTCTTTTATCTCATTTACGTAAAAACATATTGTAAAATGTGTAAATTTGTTTGCCTGTAATAAATGTCTATGTATATAATGGTTTTAACGTTATCGGCCGTTCTTTTACTTTCACGCTTATAATCGGAAGTATTTTAATTCGAATGTTTACGGTTTTATTTCCGCCTTTATAGTTATCAAAATATGTGCCTTTTTACATAATATACTTTTGTAAATTATCGTTTCATTTGCTAATTAGCCTAGCATGAGACGTTTATGGCAAAATCAAACTATAAACAATGAAGAAGTAAGTAAATATATTCGTACAATACGGTATATTGCTGTTCGTGGGACATGTATATTGTTCTATGACTGAGCTATTGTAGGTTACTCGAATTTTAAATTCCTAAGGATCCTGTATAAGACCCTAAATAAGCGTATTTAATAACCGGATACGGAACAATAAGTCTAACATCTGCTTAGTAGTAACACCATTCCGATGAGGTGAAATATTCTTATTACCTAACAATTTTAATATTAAAATCTGAAATCGTGTGCCGCCACTCGGTAAATGTTCTCGTCGTAGAACAACACGTAACCACAACACTGCAAGCGAAATTGACCTCAAACCGAGATGAAGTCGCGTGGGTCGTTGTACTAAGCCAGAAACCAGTTGCGAAAATCATTTGAAACGCCGTACAGCAAGATTAACATCTATGTTATAATATCTCTTAACATTTTTATTGTATATTTATTTAAAATATAATTGACAGCGCAATGCAATATACTTATTTTGATATAAAATTCAAATATAGATATATAATTACAATTCATAGAGTCGATACATTACATAGTATATCTATCTGTAGTTGCCTTTGTAAATTCCGTCAGTGTACAATTAGAGATAATATACATATATTGTTTTCCGCTCAACCTCATTAAATATACTTATGGCTCTACTACTGGAACGAATTAAACATTTTTCAAATTTCGTCATCGTAGAAGCGCTGCATTAGTTTGTTGATGATTTCTTAATATCCTTGGCGTCTCGTATTGAGTAGGCATGTACGGCATAATAAGCAATTTTATTCCACCAAATGCAAGAGGACGGGTCGCATAACTAGAAGGAAATGAGATCGTTTTATTAAAACTAAAAGATCATAGCCGTATTTATAATGCGTACCTTTTCATGATAGAAACCGGTAGAGAATAAATCATACCTGTAACTCTTAAAGTCTAAGCAAATATAACTAGCGGTCTGTTTATTTTATTTTAACCTCACACTATGATACAGCATGAATCCATCCATTAAATTTCCTCAGGCATTGCATTTGAAGACAATTCACTTATTTCAAAGTCTAAAAGCACGTTGTGATGCAATAGGCAGAAAAAAAGTTGAGATATAAAACAACTATAAAATATTCATAAATGTAGATACCAAATTGATGAATAAAATTTAGTGTGATGGTTTGTCACAAGTTTTTAAACGGTTAAATTATTAATGTTAATACCTAATTATTGTATGGATGTATTGTATTAAACTTTAAATGCTAATACGTAAATATTGTATAGCTGATTCACATTTCCATTCTTTGTAAAGTGTCACTTTGTATATTTACAACATCGAAGTGAGTTAATAGCCAGCCTTTACGTGACATGTTATTTTCCACTCGACTGCTGATGGCCTAATGATGATGACAATTTATTTTTTTGCTGTAAACAACGTGCTTAATGTTTAGTTTTTAGATTTCATTATGGCGTGGTTTCGTGCTTGGATTAGGATTTATGCAATTTAATTCTAATAAAAGTACTCTATATACTGTTGAATTGGCCAGCCAGTTGGACGAATGCTATAAAGTATTGTGTCCTTGATTGTCATCATCATCATCATCAGCCCTGTATTATATACTGTCCCAGTGTTGGGCACGGGCCTCCTCTACTACTGAGAGGGATTAGGCCATAGTCCACCACGCTGGCCTAGTGCGGATTGGTAGACTTCACACACCCTCGAAATTCCTATAGAGAAAGGTATGCAGGTTTCCTTACGATGTTTTCCTTTACCGTTAAAGCGAGCGATAATTCGCAAAGAATACACACATCATTTTTTAGAAAAGTCAGAGGTGTGTGCCCTTGGGATTTGAACCTGTGGACATTCATCTCGGCAGTCCGTTCCACAACTAACTAGGCAATCGCCGCTTATACCTGTCCTTGACTGTACAATTAAAAAAAATATATAAAACAGATTGATGAGGTTAGGAACTTAAGATTGCGTACCTACCTCTCTGAATATTATTTGAAATTCCACACCCACACATCGTCACACCTATGCCAAACTCACGAATTTACTATTGACTATAATAGCAAATTCGTAAGTTTGGCGCTTCACCTGTGCTCCCAGCTATTACCCTCGAAAAGAGGTCTCGATACAATAACAGAGAGCAAAAGTGATCATAGTAGTATAAAAATTTCGTTATTCCTGTTGATTATAATACATAATACAGATCCCTAAAAAAGATAAAACCGCTTATTTTTTCTTTAATTAACTCAAAATTAAATAATTTTATAGATAATAATTAACGAATATTTTGATAGTAAACAATTACAATTAACACTAAGGTCTCCTGCAAATAAGTCAGTAAGATTGCTATACACGATTAATAAAAACATGTACACATCCAATTTATGGCCAATTCCGCTTTAATTTTTTTTTTTTATTGCCTCAGCCATCATTTTTTTTAACGGACACGGCACTGTAAACTCTCTGCACCTGATGGTAAGCGGAGTGGGGTCCAATAGAATGTCGACTGACGAGAGATTACCCCTCAAGAGTCGACACAATTATGCCGGCCTGTTGGAATCGGATATACACAGGCTGATCCTGGAACGCGATACACTTACGTGGACCACTATGGCGGGTTTTAACACATTGTGTGCGGTTGACGCTGTCCAGGCGGATATAAAATATATACCAGCAAAAATTTGGCAAATCAAAGTTTACACAGCTGTTCAAGCGTGTTACCTTAATCCAAATGTATAAAACTGGTCGCTGTGGCTGTAGCTAAGCGGCCTTAGATCTGGCCGCCCTATATGCAAGGCCTTTATTTAAATTAGCAAATTTGTGTTATCTTAATTATTGTGTAATGCCAACAGAAAACAATGTTTCGTTTCAAAAAGTTTGCTTCTTATTATGCATCTACTGCTTACGTCTAAGGCCAAATTAAAGGATGTGCAGAGTAAGATAAGAAATATTTTAAGCAAGGCATGAACAAGTTATAGATCCTAAAATATGTTTGAACGACAAATCCAAAGTTTTGAGTGTTTTGCTGCCTTTCAGCTGATGTATAAGCGAGAGATTCAATCGTGTCGTTTCAGTAGAATAACTATGCCCTCAAAACCACGCCTAAATATACTTGAAAACGCTTTTAAACCCACAATGCATTCTTCACAAAGCAGTCACGCTCCGATTTGTTCATTGACCATTCAGTATTGAAGTTTGAAGGACATGCATTGACGTAAACTCGGGAAAGAGACGAGTTCGTAAATAGCTTTTTTCACGATTTATATGAAACAGAATACTTTTTAAGTAACATATTATTTTTTGTTTTTATGTGTTTAGAGTTCATGAGTCAAACCATGACAAACACGATTGGTAAATAATTTAGTTGAAGCAAGTGTAATTTATTGTTGTATGAAAACATCGTAATTGGATTTATAAGTAGCAATAATGTTTCTCGAAAAGTCAACGTTTAAACTACAGTCCTGGAAACCAATTAGAAAAATAAACACCCAAAAACACTCAAAAATGAAAGTAAAATAAAATTATTTATTTTATTAATATTAGTTTTGATAGTCATAACTTTTAGATATAAGTCAGATTTGTAACATTAACATGGTATGTCGTATGTGAACGATTCCAGACAGTTAAATGGATACGTCCCGGCACTGCGGACCTTGGGCCCCCCTACACCTTGATGCTTTTGGAACTCATGATATATGGCGAATTTATTGAAACGATGTCCCATTGCTGCCGGGTTACAAAAATAAACTACAGTAAATATAAATTTAGTTAGTATTTGCTGTAATTAAATGCAAAACAAGTTAATTAAAAACAATGTTAAACTTTTTGTCGGATATTCTTCGTCTTTTTTTTATATTTGTTATATGTATAATTGTACGCAGTAAATAACCTGTATCGTGAGACTGCCTCGGCGGCGTAGTTGTACTGCATGCGCGGTACGGGAGCGCTCTGAGTTCCTGGGTTTGAATCCCGGGTCGGGCAAAGTGATATTTGGGGTTTACTGCTCAGTATCAGCCCGGAATTTAAGCCCGATATGGCGATAGGCTCGTCCCCTATCACGTCATGATACAGAACACACTTGGCGAAAAGTAGGTGTACTGATTGCGCCTCTGCATACCGCTTCGGGGATAAATGCGTGATGTGTGTGTGTGTGTGAGAGGCACAAAAACAAATATTAAGTATGTACCTAATACCGCTAATTTTGCTATCAGACTGGCGTAAAAAAACTTTGAGAAAATGGACATGAAATTAGGATACTCATACCACATTAAGGTACCTATTTTAATACCTTTTAACGGCAGTTTTATATTTGTTGAAGATTTTCTAACTTGCTACAAGAACATTAGCTATTTCCATTTTACGCAACAAAATTATTCTACATACTACTAAGTGTTTACTTCGATATGATATCTATACAGGTTAATGAATGAAAGTCACTTTTAAAAAACCCACTTGCGCAGTTGAGATGTACCTACCGATTATTTTTAACTGACAAAAAAGGAGGGGGTTCTTAATTCCACAAGTTTTTTGTTAATGTACCTATGATATCTCAAAACTCTGTAATTTTTAAACCGCTTTGGGAAGTTCTTTTTTTTATTTAAATATATATTGTATGTTAAATAATTTATTTATTTTTGTGGTTTTATGTCAGGCCAAACCACACGTTAGCAGCGGTTAACGTGTGGTGTACGTTAACCGCGCTTGCTATTTAGCCGCGTTATTTTGTGATTCCACGATATTAATACGAGCAAACGCACTGGCGATTTATTCTTGCGACAAATTAAAAAATCACAACTACTTACAAAACCTTGTACATTCGAACGTGGTAGTACCGCTCGAGGTTTTTTTATTTCTATTCCAGGGAGGTTTTTTAGTTTTCAGACGTTGAGCGTTTTTGGGATTTCGAAAAATATCCGCCCGCGTCATTAAACCGTAGTGCGGCCTTAGGTTTTTAAATGTTTCAATTATTATTGCATTATCAAACGATAAACGAAATTTACCATTCCTGTATTCATGTAAATTCACCCTTTTCAAAATAGAAACAAGTTTGATCATTAAATTCCAACATGTGTAATAAATTACTAAATCACGTTTTTTCTGTTTTGTAGTAGGTATTTATAGATTATAAATATAATGACATTGATTATTTCTTCGTGGCAGTCGATTATAAAATATTTCAAAGTTCATCTAGGCATTTCCAAATTGCAATATTTACAATTCATATATGTTTTTTTTTCATCTACACTTTCACTAGCATGTTACATAAATAATTTGATCGGATCTCTCCGATCGTACAAATAATGACTGTAATTCTCCGATATATGTATGATCAAAGGAATCCATTCCCTGGTGACTCATTAATTCAGATGCGGAATACTATGTCATAAATACTTAGAATGAAACACTTTAAAAACTACACTTACAACCGTTAAGTAGGAAGTTTCAAAGAAGAAAGCGATGAACGGATGATTTAATAAATGCCCTTCACACAGTACTTGATGACAATCATTGTTACACCTGATAAACAATAACATGTCTGATGGGGAAGATTTGATATATATAAGCGACTTTTTGCTTCTTTTGTTAGCCTTATTAACCAGGTTTTATGATTGATGTATGTTCTGCCAATTGATATCATCGAAGTAGAAGTACGAAAATGTGTCACATAGGATTAACCTCACATATATACTTATCATTATGATCTTTGAATGATAGTATAGTTTAATCAAAGTCCCTAGTCTCTTAGGAACATCGTATGTCAATGACTTGTGGAGATTGCGCATACGCAAGCCGAGTTCTTGCTTACCTGCATAGTATCTTGAGATGAATTTATCAATAAAACATCCACGCACTTACGATGTCAGATAACGTATCTAATGTTTCAATTGTGCCGCAAAACACTATAAATTCTTCGTGGTAATTCTATTTCTTCAGATAACAAATGTATTTATTTAAAAGTTACATTTGAATTTTCAACTTGAAATAAATGTACTTAAGTTTTAATCACGCAATCAAAGAAGAAATTTCACCAATAAAATATCAACTGCAATTGTTATGACATTACGACTAATATAATTTATATATGAGTTATTCGCCGGACTTATCTTTGAGTCCATAGAATTTTACTATCTCTGACCACCGAAATAGGATGTAACAACCAACAAGAACATGCTGAGATGATAATGTCTGAAATTACATAAATACGTTTTCAACCTAGTCATAAAATTCTTTTCATTGAATTGGTATAGAATCGAATAATTCTTTCACTGGAAAGTTGGAGATGTATTCATGACGTCATAGGAGGAACATGTTGTCATATGACATCATATCGGAAACGAATTTCAGACTAAACTGTTGAGAAGAAAAACCCAATATCACTTGTAATAAAATTATAATTAAACTTCCTCTAGTACGTGGGACCTAACATAACTGGCGAAATATAAGAGTGATACACCCAGCCCTGAGAAAATCAGTTGATCCTTTCTATAACTAAGTAAAAACAACACCGCCTAAAAAGTCCTCACAAAGTTTTAGAACAATTTTAATCGTAGCATCAGCTGACGAACCGTGTGTATCAGCTGGCCTGCCATTGAACTTGACATCGTTTTGCCATCCCCAATACATTAGCTAAAGTACGCGTATCCGCTCATAGATGCGGTAGGGAGAAAAAAGAGCACCCACATAGATATTAATAAAAATACGTCTAGCAGTCACGTATCTAGGAATCATGAAATATTGTTTTCTGCGCTGTATTATGCCGAAGTTCTCTGTGACATCATGTGACGATATAATATCGTACACTCGGTACATTGGGGATAAGACGTGTAAATGTATGTCTAGAAATCTAGCCAGGACTTTAATGTAAGAAAAGATACGTACGTATTCAAATATATTTTAGTTTTGGCATGATACTGATTAAATCAGCACTTTATTATGGAAGTCAAACGCATATTTAATAGTATATGCGAACAATATGTTGTTTAAGTAATTGGCGGTGAAGTGGACATGTTTCATATCACTTTAAAACAATTTAAATGTTAAATGTTTGTCTTAATTCGGAAACAGTTGACCCACATCACCGGACACTTTACCTTACCTTTACCTTTACACTTTACCTTCTGCTAGCATAATTTACTTTATTGACATTATTAATATTGTTTTTTGAACTTAACAATAACATTACATATTTAGGTAATTATTTTGTTAGTGTAAGTAACTACCTGTCTGCGTTAAGTTTCTACTTTTGCTAATGCTCGTTGTAACAATCTTCAAAAGCAGTGCACTCAACCTTTTTGTTTTTATATTGTGTATTACCTTAATATAAGTTATAGTAACTCCTACTGATTGTTCATCAATAAATAAATAAGCAGTAGGTATTGCAAGGCGGTATAAATTTATTATTTTCGCGTGGTCATGCCTTGTTCGATACGCATTTGTAAAAGTCATCTCACCTATAATGATAAAACGACTCTTGTATAGGTAATAATCGACCACAAGATTTTACGTTGTCTTTTAAAAAGGGCCAAGGAAGTCCCCTATGTTTACCGGCAATGACAAACACTGTAGGTTATAAATCGTGATCGTTTCTTACATCTTTATAATTGTACCTAACAATTTGCACGAACCAATGATTTTATTTTTATCAATGGTGAATATTATCATACTCATATTAAACCATATTTCTTTTCTTTTTTAGAGCATTTGCATTTCCGTATCGTATTTGAGCGACAGCGTCCCTTATTAAAGATGACTCTTATTGTAAGCGAAATCTCATTGCCTCCGTGGTATATTCCCTGTACAATCCTTTATACGCCTGGGAATCCCCTGCACCCAATGTTTATTTGTATGTAACGTTATAAGAACGCGTTCTGTGCTGACGTGATCATGAAAACAAGTTTTAAAGGCGATTTGAAAGTATGTTATTATGGTATACATATTTAAAATAGCATATAATGTGTTTAAAAATGATTGGTAGTCTCCTAAGGAAGTTTCCTTATAGTAACAATAGTTCGGTGCCCCTGCAAAATAGAGCGTTACCATATTTTTAGAAGCTATCAATTCGAAATTTATAATACATATTGACGTATACACATATTTACAAAAAATAAACATCATATTACTACAATTTGTTACCTATACTTTTTTATATGGTTATTTCTTCATTAATTTCCGTGCTACTCCTCCTAGAGTACACATAATATTCAATTACAACCAACACTAGATAGGCAATATAATAAGGAACATTTTGGTAAAAATACAAAAAGTACGTAAAATTTAAGCAATTATTCGTAAATCTTTGCATATTTCAATCCTAACTCGTGTGTCGTAATGTATGGAACGAATGTTCAAGGCCGTTTACTCATGGAGGGTCTTAAGATACCTTGCTACATCATCTTAAAAATCCATCCAATATATTGATAACAACTATCAGATATAGCATTTAGATTAAGTTTATCTTTAAAATTGGATTTGTCTGTAAGAACAAGGCGAGTTATGAAGTCGAATGACTTCATAGCTCCAGTAGCGCAATTGGTAGCGCACGGTACTTATACGACGTACTCGAAGCAATACCGGGGATGTGAGTTCGAGCCTCACCTGGAGCGCGTATTTTTAAAAATAAATGGAATTCCAAATTATGTTTTTTTAAATTAGCAAACAAATATTTTTGTGAATTACACCCTTATTCTGAAATAAGTCGTTGTTAATATTTTGTATTTTTAACGACGCCAAAGGAGAGGTTGAATGTGTTTTTATCTTTGTCACTAATATTTTTTTACACCGTAGTCTGATTTAAAAATGATTCTTTTTGCGTTCAATTTCTTTGCTTTGGAATGGTACCATTTTGATTATATAGGCATTGGACCTTGGATTTGGGTGATGCAGTGAGGAACTCCTCTAAATAAAGTAGGATAATAACATTTTTGGTTTTGGGTTTAATTAGATATGTTTATAACTATAAAAAAAGACCCCAAAAACCACTACACACCTTAAACTTTACATACGGGTAAATAAGAAATTGTTAAAACAGAAGCAATGTTATCTTCTTTCCAATTAAAGTCTAAGTTAAGTTTTTAGTAGAGTCGGTGCCTAATTTAAGATGCTAGCTATATTAAGTAAATACTCGAATTAATATTCAATTTTAATAAGGCACCGCCTTCGGAAAATATTTAACGTGGATACAAACATAAAAACCCTTATACATTTGACATTCACCCAAATCTTACTTTATCTTACTAGTTGCAAACTCACTGGCTTCCCCAAATGCCAGCCCCGGATCTAGAGGGGGGGCAAGCCAGGGCCCGTGCCCCGGACAGCGAATTCGTAGGGCGCCAAATTCACACTTGGCAGACGCATACACAACTTATCATTAAATCCACTTTGACTACTGAGACGTTCAGTACATTAAACGCATAAATTATTTCCCGCGGGGCGCGAAATGATGATGATGATGATGACAAAGGTAAAAATATTGGTGTATGGGGGCAGTATTATCCAGATTTAGGCCTGCCTCCAAAAAATTCAAGATCCGGGACTGTCAAACGCTTTCAAACCACTGTAGTCTTGTATGCAATGGGTTGTGTGCCATTCGGTACAAACAATAACCCACCAGTACTTATTTACATAAACTTATAATTTTATTTAAAGAGAAGAGTTCACTTCTTCTTGAATCCTTGAGTCTGTGAGAATTACTTGTTTACACTACGACTCACCAACATACGTAGGCTTATTAATGTGAGCTCTTAATTATATGTCATTAAGATAAACCAAATTACAGGTAATTTCACACAATGGCATTGTGGTTGGTGATTACCTTTATTTACACTTTATTGTAGTACCTATAAACTATGTTCTGAATTCTGACATTAGGTATGTTTATGTCTCAGTTTATGACATAGATGTCGAAAAATAAGAGCCTTTTAAGCCAGAGATTAATATAATTAAGTATGTAGTTGGTACATTATTTCGTACTACTTTGATTTATAAAAAATTACAATGTAGAAACAAGATAAAACTAATTATGTAGATCTTGATATGAAAATAAATAACAAGTGTCAGATTACACAATATGGACGTAATAATTCTAACCCCATACTTAAGGTGAAAGCTTTGCGGTGAATATTGACACGAATTATTATTTACATTTTCAGTATATAAATCTTATTGCTCGCACGCTACTATTTGGGTGCATGTGGGCATTCATGATCACGAGATACAGATGGTCACATTCTCCTAGGGGATGGGTCGCGGTCTGATCAGGCGCAACATCTGTCTGACTGGAGATAATGCCCTTCCATAGATGAACGCAACCATCTGTTCATCTACAGTATCAGCTACATTCATTTCCCTACAATGCAATAGTTTGGTATAGAAAAAAGTACTTACCACCAAGAAAGGAAAACTGCTACCGCATCTTCAGGTTTATTATAAAATTACCGCGTAGGTACAGACGAATATTTTGACGTTACTTTTATTTTGCCATTTACATTACTTTTCTTCTA
The DNA here is from genome assembly GCF_014839805.1 of Manduca sexta. Classification (NCBI taxonomy): domain Eukaryota; kingdom Metazoa; phylum Arthropoda; class Insecta; order Lepidoptera; family Sphingidae; genus Manduca; species Manduca sexta. The sequence goes on along the minus strand of NC_051117.1, from coordinate 4,984,220 downwards.
TCGTGGGCAAATGTACTGGTGGTAGGTTTCTCATATGTGAGCGTCCACCTGAGTAGGTACCATCGCAATGTCTATTTCTGCCGACAAGCAACAGTGTGTAGTCACTGTTGTGTTTCGGTTTGACGGACATTGTAGCCAGTGTAACTACTGGACATAATGAGACTCTCTCATGTCTCAGGATGGCGAGCGCGGTGGAATACCGAACAATATTTTATAATTCAAGGTTTGATGGTGTTTCTACTGTTTATGGGCGGTCGTATCGCTTACCATCAGGCGAACGGCAAGCTCGTCTCGTTATTCAAACAAAAAAAAACATGATATCGCTAATACTGACGACTGGATTCATTTAAAAATAACTGGTTCACTGGATTCATGGAAGGGTTTTGAGAAGGCCTTTGCCCAACATTGGGACATTATAGCCTAATACGATACGATACGTTATCGCTACTACCACTGTATCGCTAAGTGAAACGGTTATGTAAGTTCTACTGGTCTTACGACCTAATGTCTACACTCGGTAGTAGAGCATCGTCCGAGCGAGCATTGAGCAACCAAAACCCGCGGTGGCCTTCTTCGGCGCATATGAGACGACTCTGGTATATCCTGTTGCATAAACATAGCTACGCGGCACCGTTTTTGCGCGATTTCGCCTTACGGCCCGTCATATTTAATAAGGGACTCTAAAGGTACCCCCGAATTCCAAAATACGCTTTTGGCGCTTAGGACAGCGGTAGGCCAAGTACTCGAGTTGTCGTCCGTCTCGGGGTCGCCACATTAGAATAGACGAGCACACATATCCCCTCCCTACCTATTATAAGCCCCATTTAGTCCTCTTTTACGATAGGCGGGGGATATCAAAGTGGATTTTCTTAAATGCCCCTAATTCACAAAGCATGAGGAGCCGGTCAGTCGTCAACGCAGCGCCTCCTACATCTTCTTTATCTGCGTGTAGGATCGTTCTGCTCGCGATCTCGCTCGACGCTCTCTTTTCGCGAGATGAAGCATACGCAGAAAGAGGCTGTTGCTCCGGCTTCTAACCATGACGGACACCACAGCCAACAACGAGAGGTGTTATTTGGCATACTTAAATCAAATTGTATTAATATTTTACACCTTTAGTATAAAATATGTCCGATATAAAATTTTTTGTTAATTTTCATTACCTGTACCAGGGTAGTATGATTCAGTGTTTATTTTGGTTTAATTAAAATAAAATAAAAAACACGAGTGTGTTAACATCTCATTAAAATGTATTCGTTGTTCATAATTATTCAGCAAGTTATTCGTGAATAGTCTAAATGAGGCATCTTAGTTTGTGTATTCTGAGATTTAATTAGTTATATAAGTAGTTTCACGTCAAACGAACACGAAATGAATTCCACAATATGAGCGTATACTTTATCGGAGGTTGTTTACATAACATAACTACGTCTCCAGCTTCAGAACTGTGGAACGAAATGAGAAAAATCTTGTTTATCTTTTTACATTTGTGCTGTAAGATAAGTAATAAACCGTGATATAGAATTTGAAAGAACAGAGGAATAAATGATCTAATTGTACTATTGATTTATGTAGATACAATTTTAATAATTGTGACAAATTAATAATAAAATAATGACCCTAACATACTTCAGTAAAAATTTTTTTGTCGGTGCTTTCTTCAAAGTTCCAACTTATCTCCGTTACAGGAGAATTTATTTTTATATGTTTTTACTATAATTGTTAGATGGCTGATTTAATAAGAAGAAATTTTGACTAGTATACTTTGCTATAGGCATTTCGGTTAGAGGACTAGGAATTGTATTTGACTCTAGAAACTGACTCTCTAGGACCAGACTCTAGAACTTTCCGACGCGATGATCCAATGGGGATGTTTATAGGCTGAATACGTGCTGATATCCATATATCAAATTAAGCATAAAAATAACTTTAAAAATGTTAAGGGCTTCGGGTATTAAACTTACAACGTCAAAATAACATGTTTTCATCATAGCGCCATAAACTCATTGAATGTTATTGATAAATATAAAATGTCCCTCACAGAATAACACCTTAGCACTAATTGAATCTGTTTCAGTGAACTACAAAGTGTTTCCATAAATAACACCATCCGTTTACACATTTTGAATCATTCATGGTAGCGAAAACGCAATTGACTATTTACAAGTCGGGCATCGTTCGTTTTCACACTTACAGTATTCATTATATTATAAATTGATTCATTGTATTTTTTGTATGCGAGGATGTTATTAAATGGCGTATTACTGAAATTATTACAATCTAAATACACTTAAGTGGCACGCAAACACTATCTGCAACCCGTGCAATTTAGCTTTATGAGACCCCTCCATAGCTTCGTTTGCTTGTAGATGTTACTTACCATCGGAGAAGTGGCGTGCAGGTCTGTACATTCAATTGCCAAAAAAAACTATTCAATCAATTTTTACAAACGGCGAGGTGCTGTTAAGTCGCATGTGTTATACGTGGTGTTAAAACTATCCACACTCCTCTGAAACTAATATTTGCCTCAGAAACTCCGGCAACTGTAATTTTCATGCTTTTGTGTTTCACCGTGGAAAGCCGAAGCCTCACGCTGCCGTCGACGTTGAGAGCGTCCTTTGGTTGCGGGGGGGCTTCTGAGACAACCCCCATTATTCGTTATTAAGGATTTATTCAATAATTATAAAGTTAGTACACACTTAATTCACACTGTAAATATATTTGGATGTAATTAATGTGATTTTATAAGTATTTTACTATTGCATAATTTGAAATAAATAGTTAAAAGTAGACATTTCCCTAAAACATAATGCTCCATTAGGTAATGATTATTGATAATAATATTTTATTACTTCTTTCATCACGTTGAACCTACGTGATTGGTAATTCATTCCATAAATTATGAAGTTATGCAAAACTTAAGAAATAATTTAATAGTAAAAACAGTATTGATTAATTGAAAAATAAAATTTCTAACAGTAAATTAACATAAAGATTAAAATATATTGAGTTCCCAACATATAGGAATAGATTTAGGTATGTAAATTTTTGATAAAAAAATGTATAAAATAGATACGTATTTTTTTTATTGACATAGAAAACGTAATAAAGGGGGCAAACGGTTATGAAGATAAGGTTTAGATTTCAATGAGATTGCTATACATAAACACGATTTTAATAAACATCAGCAACATATTATTAATTTCATTTCTTTTTTTAATATTCTTAAATAAATAAATACTTTTTAACCTATGAGACATAACGTATTTCAATAAAACATTTACCTCTTTCCTTTATATCAACACCGACAAACTTCACCAAATCACATCACAAAATAGTAAACACAACACCGCACTCGATTTCCTTTGCCTAAAAAAAGTTACACAAATGCGATTTGCGCGCGAAGTGACAGTATGGCGGACAGCGCGGCACTGTCGCGCGTAGAGTATGATCGGTATCGCAACGACTATCGAGTGTTGACTGTAGTGGTATAGCGATCGAGCACGTCTCGCTTTAAGGTCGAAGATACGCTTGCATCCACGATTTGCATCATAATAACAGGTGACAACTGTTAACATACTGAAACTTTCTAAACATGCAGTATACATGTTAGCAGTAACTATGGTGTATATTTAAATATACAAATTAATATTATATACCTATCTACATAGTACATGTTTAAATGTAAACCTCAGTAGCCTGCGAGTGTGGACGATCAACGCGCTTACAATAAGACAAATAGAAGCGGCTCGTAATCCGGACCTTATAATCAGTCGATTTACATCCCTTAATTAATGGCTAAAATTAATTGAAGAAGCTCGTGAAATCAAAAAAAAACTCGGACGTCTTCAGAATTAAACATTGGCATATCATAATAAATGTTGGCATAATTGGTAATCTTTCGTCACAGCTGACCCCTCCCACATTGCGTCAATGCACATCAGGGCAGGTGTGGTCTGAATTATACAGCCACCGACTGGAGTGTTCCATGCCTATGATTTCCATAACACAATACGATTAGGTACAGTGCTGCCATCTAGTTAAACATGGTTTAATGCTGTAACTTTCTAGTGAGTGGATTCTTTTCAAAAAAACGTTCCAAATCGACCTACGCCTTGGGTTTGAAGGCCAATGACTTCGCCTAATTTGTTGGCAAATGCGTTTAGTGCGCCATTTGGAGGCATAATATAGAGAGGTGACCATTTGTAATGTTCCATTTACAATTATACCTAGTTTTTGTAAACTTTTGCAACATTCATTTCGGAGTAACATAAAATAAAAGAACTTTATAAGAACTGGTAGGTAATGGTAGAAATCGTCACTACAACTAACTGTATTTTATGTATGTATGTTGTATATGTACAACAAACTATATTTTAATGTATCGTAGTTTTTAAGATAAGAATGGCTATTTAGCACACTTGTCTTATTTTAACATAAATGAGATGGTATTGTCACGCGATAGCAACAATGTGATCTTGTGTTTTGTGAACAAAATACAGATCATGGTCAATATAAGGAAAGTCAGACTTATTTTACAAGTGAATACAAAGTCCTTGTCACGTTTGTTAGGTGATCTTATTTTGTATCAAGAGTAAAATGGACAAAAAAGGCACTGAACGTTGAAACCCCAATTCTATATTTTCTTGAACAAGGTATATAAGATTAGCAAGAAACTTGCGAAGTCGACTGGCGCATGGGAATGTTTTTATTGAAATTCTTAAATAACTGAATTAATAATACATACATATAGGTACATAGTTTTTTTAAAGTATATTTTACAGCTTAATTGATAAGATAAGATAAACTATGTTTGAATTGAAATTTGTATACCTATCAATGCACATTTGCAATTTAATCTTCAATTGCAACCAAACAACATTGGCGAAGTTCAGGTTATGTTTGGCTCTCGTCATAAGACGGTCCAAAACGATCACAAAAGAATAAAACACAATCATATTATTTATTTATATAATTCATTTATTTTAAATTGTATATTCACATAGTCGCTACGAGTTTCAAGACGTGAAACACCAGCATTACGTAAAAAATGAGAACACAATATTTCACAAAAAAAATATGAGTAGACAAATGCAAGGTCGAACCGAAGCTTATACTAATCTGTCGCTAGCAAACGATATAAAACCGAGTACAGACGGTTGGCAGTAACGCGTGACTGATCACTGAGTGAAGCGTGGTTAATACTGATCGACGCCGATGATGTAGCCCATGCGTTATGTCGAAATCAATAGACAAATGTTACGAAACAAAATGAGAAAGTCGTGAGTCTTCGATAATAGATAGCTCTGTGTAAGAAAGTGTATGCATGTTTGTAGCTTAATGACAAAATGATTTAAACAAAAAAACATATTTCGATTGACAAACATTAAAATTTACCTTATCACTTATTTACTTACAATCGGTTCCCACTTTAAGGAATAGTGTATCTAATTTGGCTCGGAACTTGAGTTGTTACAAACAAATCGTTCTGATACACTTTCTTGCACACAATATGAGAAATGAAACGACAGAAAAGCAGTGTGCGTATGACAATTTTTACAAACATTACGATAGTTTAACGTAACACTCAGAAGCATATAAAAATACAAACACACAAGACAAAACAATTTATACATCGTTTATTTATCTATCGACTTCGATACAGAAGCTCTGCATGCATTCCCTTACAGTTGAACGCTAGAACGAGGTACGAAGCACAAGCTATCACAATTCCATATAAAGGCTGATGTGAATTGACTCGGCTCAGCCATCACGTTTTCAATGTTAAATTTAAACAAAAAAGATATACAATAATTGACTAAATACCTTAAAACGCTATTGGGGTACGGGTGGAAACACACGAATGAAGGCAAAAAAATATCATATTTACATACGCTTTATAATGTCACATAACAAAATATATATAAAATAAAATGGCACGTTATTGAAATATAACGTCGTATAAGGCAAGTAAAATAAATTTGGTCAGAAAATGCTAGTCAGTCACTGTACTATATGTACTGCCCTTTAAATTAAATTTCAGTTAGAAATCCACAAGTGTGTTCCCACATACAAAAGTAAAACTAATGTCATCGCATTTTGTCAGTACCTAAACGAGAACTCCAGACTAATATTAAACTATTATTGAGCATAATAAAGAACGAAAGGCAGTCAACTTAATACAAATTTATTAAATAAAAAAAAATGCTATTTTGAGTATAGTGAGAACGAGGTCAATCAAAAATAAAAAACCGAAAGTACGCAGACACGTTCACAACTCAATTGTAGGATATTTGTCAATATGGACTGTCAAGCATTCCTGAGTCAATATCATCTTAACTTTGTTCAGAGTGACGCGATTCAACAACTTTTTAACGTACAATTTTATGTGCAATACCAATGGTCACATTAAAGTTAAGTATGACAAATAATACGTTTTCTTCAAGGTATCAAGTCCATATTCTCTTATTAGATATCCGAACTACACGCTATTGAAAAAAATATCGTTTACATCGTTTGCAAAACTCGTTTACGAAAACTTATTTTTTTACTATTCGTAGTTTTAATTTCGAGAACTACCCAATATATAGATAGATAGGACGCAGTGGAAAACTTTAAAGTATGTAAAATTGATAACATCTCGCTATCAGCTCTTAGAATCAAAGTTTGTTCCACACATTGCTACGCCTTTCCATCCCCTATACTTGATGTGATGACAAAAAACCATACAATGTATTCAATAAACCATAATATAATTATATAATTACGATTAATACATAGAAAAAAACATCTAAGAACTAAAAATAGAGAAATGCTTGTTATTTCCATCTACACTATAGGCCTTCTTTTAAAAATACAGGAAGACAAATTATAAGCGATTAAAACATTTTTTTCGAATCGAAGTTATTGCACAGGTTGTGGTCGGTGTGTTTTTCGAAGTTCTAAATATTTGGACTCTATTGGCCTTTTTAGGGGTCCGTTTAAGGTACATGGTCCTTTTAATATCGTTACGATCATACATACAAAAAACGTATATTGCGCTCTGAGTAAATTTTTTTTCTAGTTATAACTCGGGTCTGGGTTGGTCTAATTTCTCAACGTTTAATGTATTTACGGCTAACGAGGTCCTCATCCAAAAAGGCCATTGAAGTCCAAATATTCATCACAATACTCACTTATGAAATCAGTCTATATATTGTCCACAGTAATATCAAGATGTTTTCCTATTTTTCACTAAAGTGAATACTAAAACATCACAATTTTCAAATAAAGAATACTAGACTAATTTCACTAATGACTAATTTATGGTATCGGTCAAATTTGTCAGAAATCTAACTTTATTCAGAACTTACAAAATGCTTGATTGCACATTATTTTTAAACGCAAAATACTTTTTAGTACATCGGTGCTCAACGGCTATGATACGAAAAACATACAAAAAGGAACAATTTAAGTAGTTAAATAATAAAGGTCGATAAAATATGTACTTTCATACTCTACAATACGTAGTTAATGTATTTCCATATACGAATGGCCAACGGTACATAACATCACCTACTGGTATACATAAGCTTGTAACGCCTAAACACACGAGCGACGTGACGCTCGACAAATTATAAATTTGTATATTTTGACACAAGGGTTCGCGGCGTGCCGCTCGTGTGCGCGGGCGCTAGTAAATAATAACCCATGTGTTTGCGATCACAACATCTACTACGCTATCACCGAACACGCCGCGTAGCTCAGCTCCTTACAACTAGCTTAAAAGGCCTTGTCACTAACTACCCTTATCAAGAATTCCGATTATAAGGTCACCATTTCTTTATAAATACAGTGTCCCCTATATCACTTGACGGAGAATTAACTAAAACTTAAAAACGAAATCGTACTATTAAATTATAATTAATAATTCATAACATTGGATTCCTTGTAGAAAAATTGTTACAATAGTCACACATATATGTTCGCTTAAACTACGTTTTCGAGAGGAATTTTTTTCAACATAATACAATAAACGAAGGGGTCGCCCGTGACGCCGGCGTCGGAACACCCTGTACGGGCGTGCGTGTCCGAGACGGGCGTGACGTCACCGACCGTCACGTGTCCAAAAATTCAGATAAAATCTTGTTATATCACACTGCAAGATTCTACGAATTTCGAAACGCCTTTAACACTACGAAGCGATGTGTGCCGGTACGAAAAAAAATCTTCTCTCGAAAGCTCACATGTCGTTTTTCGGTAAAATATTCAAAGAGTTCCCTTAAAGTGGTCGAGGTTCCCTAACGCTAAACCAGACTTAGTAGGCACTAACATCGACACATCCGAACGTTCTCACGTCATATATAATACATAGAAAACAGTAAAACACGTTATGTTACTCGCACAATTCCACTAGATGTCCGTATAACTTATCCATAGTCTTTATTTTATTTATTGAGATCAATTTTGCCTCTAAAGCACTAGATCGGGACGCTCGCCGCCAAGCGAATGTTCGCCCGCCCCCGCCACCGCTCCGCTCGCTTAACTAAGTAGGAACATGAAAATTATGTGCTTCGACCGTGCGGCTGCGCACGCGCACACACGAACATGCGCGGACGCGCAGTCGCGCGGGCGCACGTTTGACTCTGTTGAAAGGACACACAGTGTATTATGGTCAGTTAAATGTTCTGTGTCGATTTAAGAAAGTCAAACGGGGCGTGTGTAACCGAATAGAACGTACTAAAACTGGTATTGTAGTATATCGGCGGTGGCGGTGGCGGTGGCGGCGGCGGTGGGGCGGCGGCTGGCGCGGGAGTGTGACGCGGCGCATCAGACGAGGTGGTCGCGGTCGTCGAGCGAGGCGTCGGAGTCGCGGTCGGCGCGCAACTCGCGCTCCAGGTCCAGCGAGCGGCGCTCGAGGTCGAGCCGCGCGTGCGCCGCGCCGCCGCGCCCGCGCGACCCCTCCAGCGACGACACCTTGGCGAGCCGGCGCGCCGACGGCGGGCGCTAGGAGGGCGCGGGCAGGTGCGGCAGCTTGCCGCCGGCCCAGTACCGCGCGCCGCCCACGCTCACGCCCGCGCTGCCCACCGCGCTACTCACCGCGCCGCCCTCCTCCGACAACGCTGCTTGCAACTTCGCTTCTGCAACATAAACAACATACTTATAAATTTTAACATTATATATCTTTAATATATATATACAGGGTGTAACACAAAGGGGGTATAATATTTACGCCATATGCATGTGGGCTGATTTGTAACTGGTCAGTATAATAATCACTTAAGTGTAACATAAAATAAGTTGGGTATTTATATCAAAAGAATGTTTTATTGATTATACGTAAGAGTAACTCACTGGCGACTTGCGAGGCGTTGAAGGTGACGGGCGTGCGCGCGAGTGGCGTCCGCAGCGAGCCGGCGCGCCCCCCGCTGCCCGCGCCCGCACCCGCCGCGCCCCCGCCCGCGCCCGCGCCCGCGCCGCCCGCACCCGTCGTCACACTCGTCTGAGGACAACATCATGTTCCGCATGTTCATGAGGGATTCATAACCTTCAATTTCTGGTCGACACATCATACCATATTATTACTTTTAATGTGAGGAAAAAAAGTAACATGTCTTATCTTTATGTTACACGAGTTGTACCTTAAATGGAAAAAAATCAAGAAAAAGATTTCTTTTAGATTACAATGTCAATACATTAACAATAGAATAAACATAAAATGTGCGGCAATGACGTCTATCTACGTGCAAACAAACAAATATTATCAATTCTATATACACAAGTAAATAAAATCAGTCTTCTTTTTAAATAACAACGAACATAACATAAAAAAAAAATCTTTTAAGCAAAGAAAAAGTATTCATAAACGTACACAAATGTCTACAAGTTTTAAATTTACATTTCTATCTACAGAATAATAATTTGTAGGTACTTAAAATGTAAAGCCAATCAAAAATACTTTTTTTAAAAAATATCATGCGAATATTGACAATTTATATGAAGAACTTGATAAACACAATCAAATAAATATCAAATAGATTAAAACCAACAACATTTTATTAAATCGTCTGATTTTCACCCCTAATCAGAACCTTGTTTAAATAATAACAAAACTCCATAAAACTGAACAAACATAAAACAAGTAAACATTTCTTTTTAGTTTTTTTATTCATTGTGTGTTCCGAAATAAGCTACACATATTACACAAATGCTTTGTCGTTAAACATCAATGATCCCAAAGAAATGTTTAATGTTTGAAATCATAAAAAAATAAAAATGGATTTATAAAAGTCGCATAAAACTAAATATAAACAATTTGCTTGCGGTGTTAATGATGTATAAACAATGCATATTGTGAATAACATTAAAAAATAATTTCGTACAGATATTGATAACTCGTAAATTACCTTAGCAGGTAATGGAATCCATCTGAATATATTTATTAAAATATTCTGAAATATGTTAATGTTTAAATAACATACACGATACAAGCATAATTTTTATGATGACGGATAAAATGTGTAAATTAAAAGCTTTAGCAAACAAATTTTATGTAAATAATTTAATGAAAGTTAATACATAAAGTAATGAATTTTGGTTCTATTTCACCGTTGATAAAAAAATGTAAATATAAATGTTTTATTATGATAAAATGAAACTACAGAACACAATGTAACATCATCTCAGACACTAGCCGCGTTACTATAATAAGTAAATGTAAAGTGTGAAAACAATTTTCGAAGTGAATACTGCACTGCCCTATGCCTATATTTTAATAGGGCATACTATACCAGTTATATTAACAGTTAATTAGTGACCCGGCCAAAAACCACAAGCAAATTGTAACAAAAATAATAAAATAAAAAGCAAAACCAAAAACAAACCTATTTGTCAGCGCAGTTAGGGTGTGCGAGCCGCTTGGCGTGGTGCGCGATACTAACGTGGTTGTTGGGCGCGTGTGTGGCGTGCGCGGCGTGCGTGGCGTGCGTGGCGTGCGCGGCGTGCGTGGCGTGCGCGGCGTGCGGCGCGTGCGCGTGCGCATGGTGCGGCTCGTCGTCGTGCGGCGCGCGGGGCAGGCGCCGCCGCAGCCACGCGTGCCGCAACGCCGCCGCCGGCGTCAGCCGCTTGTCCGGGTCCCACTCTAGGCACCTGCAAACGGTACAAACACCATTATATACTTCTTGAACTATTTTTATTTAGACCAGGAAAGTCTATGGATTATGGATATATTTTGGATCGCTTTTGTGGAGGTAGGTATTTACAGAGTCACATTAGCCGGTGTGTATCTAGCTAAAAAGATGTTAATATAAAGAATGATGAAGTGTAGTCTTCGGCCTCGACCTGCTCTCGTACTGGAGGATATCGGAGCCAAAACGCTTAGTTTTTAGTAAATCAACATTCAATAATGGCATACAGTGAAACGTGATTACTTCGTGCGTTGGCAACTCTCCAATCGTAGTATTTTAGATTTTCTGTGGAACTCTAAAGGAAGGCTCGAGGCAGTTTAAGACATTTTACTAGAAACAATGAATATCAAGGCATTTAAAATGATTTAGAATAAGGGGTCATAGATTTCTTGTGAAAAATATTGGAGTTTTAGTTTAGTATTGGTAACACGCTTTCATAGTCTTCACGTCTTTTTGTCATCTTTGCCTTAGTTTTCTTAAATTCATTTCATCCTTCAACAACAGCCAGATTTTTTCTGACCTACCTCAACATGAACATATACACCATCTGTACCCCGATCGCGACTCGTCGATATGAGAAACTATTCTTTCTATTTCATTGTCATCTCAAACGGTATCAAAAAACTTGTTATCACATTATAATATCATTATCGGCTTAGTACCAAAATTTTAAACCTCTTCTTATTTGCTTTTTAAATACTAGATGCATTTGGCAATCCACAAACCAATGACCAAAAAGTAGATTCCTCTAGATTCCAACCTAGACTTAGTACGTACTAGTCAAACGAATACTATATTACTAAGATGTGACTTACCGTCTAATGAAATCAATGAAGAATTTGTCCTGACATCCTTTGAGCGCCGTGACAAAACTCTTGGACCCCGGGGGACCTCGGGGCTTGCCTCTTCTCGACATACCTGCAATCCATACACACGCTAATAAATACATGATATTCATTCATACATTGTGGTTTTGTGACCATGGTTGTATAGAACATTAAACAGAATTTAAAGATAAAAATCTTTTGATTGAAACGGCACGACAATGTTGCGAATGTTAAATACAATGAGATTTATAATATGATCAACTTTTGCCTGCGGCTCCGATGCAAAAGTATTTCCCCGGGATAAAAAGGAATTTATAGCTCTCAGGAGGAATTTGGGTTCGTATTAGTGAAGAAAATAATCGATTTATTAATTCCTCAGTTTAGCGTGTAAACAAACACTTCAGCTTTATATGTTAGTATAGATGAACAACGAAAAGTCCTATTTACTTTGCTACCTATAATTATGTATACACCAATGGGTACCGAGGAGACAGTAACAACACGCCAATGACCGAGCTACTCGCATAATAACACGACAACTATAATAAGCATACCATCTCGCTAGAATAACAAACCACAAAATGTTACACTAACATTGTCCACACGGGCCAATAAAAACAAATTTTCAACAGGTGGACACCGTCCAAAATCATCAAATTATTTCATACACACGTAATTGAGTTTCGAGGGACAACACAACAGAAATCTCGCATCTAACACATATTGCATTTAAATTGCCCATAAAATAGTGTAGTGAAACACAACACCGTACACAACACTATATTATCGATAAGTTTACGCATCACTTGGCAAATAACCAAAAATTAACAAACGGGGAACAACGTGTTTGGGTATTTCAGACACGCTTGTCTTATCTGGCCGGGGTCGGATTCAGGCGGTAATTACGAGGGTCTAATTGTCAGCCTTTCCTCTATTATGTTGTAATTTGTCACATCACGTGTGCTAAACTGTTGCTAATCTACTAGAGCTTAATTATACACGGCAACTTGATTCTAACCGTATAATTATTTATCGCAATATAAGCGTATTTTTTCACACTCAGTGATATCTCAGCTTTGATAAAATAATACTGTATAATTTTTCAACATATCAAGATGTTTTAGTATCTATTACTCTCTATTCTTATCACGTAACAGCCTACAAGGGAGAAATAACCCCTAACCACAATTCTAAATCCATCTCGCTCTTGCTTAGTATGAATCACATCAACCGTTAATTTATTTGTGACGAATATTGGGTGAAAATTTATTAGATACGTAGCAAAGTATTCGTGAATCATTAACCTCTAAGCACACGTGACGTCGCGTGTCGTCATCAGCGTGGTATTTCGGTAAACATATGACATGCCCGTTATTTTCGCTTTTGTAATCATTATGCCGAGTGCAAGTGACAATTTTTCCGAATTCTTAGACGAGGAGTCAACAACTCAATTAAGTTTGGATACGTTACTATTTCCAAACATTTACTTATTTTTGGTCATAACGAAACTTAATAACGCTTGATAGTTGATAGACCGGCTTGGCGGGTAGAAAATTAACAGTAGAATTGTAATGGAGAAGTGGCAACAAATCGACTGTAGACTGTCTTTATATAGCATAAATATAAATACCTATTTGTAAGTTTACTCTATACGAGAGTATGACTATTACGAGGTAGGTATTAGTGCATCAGAATTCGGGGTAGAATACGGGCACTTACTCGTACACACACTCCATATTAATAGCGACTGTCTTTAAAATAGACATCTCTTTTCTTTCAGATATCCCATCTGACATTGACCGTTAACATGGACAATAGCTACGAAAAAATACATAAATTCTAATTTAAATCACCACGGAAAACCTTCCTAGTCTACACTAAAAATCAAACCTTCAAAGCGCATGAAACTAAATTTAATGTTACCTTCCTATAAACTGCTCAGAAAACCATATTTAGATTCCATGGAACCGTCCATGGCCTGAATACCTGACGGTAATCCGTCACAAACCAAATTAACGTTCCGTTTTAGATGTGACGTCGCGTCCTACGTTGTCACCGATTCAAGTCCATGGCGTACGGTCAGCCCCAAATAAATGTGTACGTTGACAGGAAGACATTCCATATAAATTACTTTGTAATTCCGCGAGCACATTCATTTGATGCCGACTGTACATGTTTACTAATCCAGTTGTTTGTATATCTGCTGCTAACCTCGCATAATTGATAGTATCATGAGGTCGTTTAAAAAAAATCGACCAAGTGCGGATCAGAATGTCGCGACGATGGTTCCGCATCTCAAGTAGTTTTATTGGATTTTTAATATCTGTCAAAACACGTCATATACTATAAAATTTGCAGCAAAATAGTTACTATGCTTTAAAAAAAAAAAACCCTTAAAATTCCTACTGAGTTGCTTAAGTATAAAGGTTCCTGTTATATTCAGCCTGTAATTAGTCAATACAGTGTTTAGAATAGCATGTTTTTATTGAACAGCACGGTCACACAGCGCAAAAGTTATAAAACCAACTTTACCTGATTAGTATAATTTGTGGACGGAACTCTAATGTCTTGTTTGTTATTTTCATCACGGATGACTTCCGTGGGATATCTTACGTATCAAATGGATGAAATTGTTAACGACGCGTCGCCCACAACAGTGGCGTAAACTACGGAAAAGTCTTCAAGGGCAGTCCAGTTATATTCTAAAACCCAGTGGCGAAGGGTGAAATTTTTCAAAAGATAACCCGAGCAAAGGAAAATTGCCATAGTTAACATATCGCGGCCAATTAAACAGAAAACTAAGACAAACATAAGTAAACCTAAAAGGGAAGCTGGTAATAATCGGGTTGTATGGACGGTTCGTCACTGCTAAGGCACAATTCACAAATGTTAGTTAAGTATGGAGCAATGCTGTCATTAATACTTATATTTCTTAGTGCTTATGGCAAGATAGCCGTGATTGAGTAGTATTCAGATACTTTACTTTAATTAGCTGTCAGATAAATAAAGCTAAACAAAGCCTAAGACAACTAAGGATTCAGTTCAGGTGCACTGTGTGTCCTCATAGTATTGTTTGTGAATACGAATAAAAGAAACAACAAAATTTGGGTCTACAATAAAAAGCTGTAATTAAATGCTGTAATTCTTGTAAGATATGCCAGCATTTCTGAATATAATCAAAATAAGCATGAAAAGCTTGCAACAAATCCATGACCTTCCTCAACATCAATGGCGCTACACTTAATCAGCCGACCAAAGAGGATCGTTGCGTCACTGGATTATCTCTAGAATTACGCGGCCTGTCGTAGTGGGTGTGCGATGCACCTCGGAACATAAAAAGTCAAAGTAGGCATATAATGTGTTATCTATCAATATCCAGCTAATAACCAAGACTATTCACTATTTACCACTGTTCATACACAATCGATTACAAAGTATATATAAAATGTGCCACACATAGCTTATGTACCAGCGTGTAATAGATGTGCAATGAACCTTGAGACAGGATAAACAGAACAAGCTACTACATCATATCTTTCACCATGCATATGCTGATCAGAACGCAGCCGGATAGATGCAAAACATACACATCTATTTTATCGAGGTTTTTCACAAACGCTAATTGAATTCTTTTTCTAGCCAAATTGTACAACAGTACAACAATTACAGTGAAACGTACGTATAACGTAAAAAATATATCGGAAACATTCATAGGAAGAGGCATGGTTAAAACACCATGAATCGGTGGGAATCGATAAGCAAATTGATGTAAGAGGAAGAAGCGAAGGAAGCGTGCCAGAATTGGGCAAATTAGCAATCAATAATCGCTGGCTACCCCTACAGGATAGACATGTGATATTATGTATACCAGAACCAAACGACATTGCGAACTCACCTCCACTAAGCACCGTGGTGCCATCAGCCAGCGTGGTGGCGGTACAATACCGCGGCAGACCCTTGCTGCTGATGAAGTTCTTGGAGCGCTTGCCCTGCTCAGTGAGCTTCTGCGGTGGCATGCCGAGCAGCTCGATTATACACGCCATCTGGTCCGCTTCGTCTTCACCGGGGAGTAGGGGGAACCCTGGAATGAGAGGTGAAAATTATTACACAATAGCAAAAAAAATTATTATATGTCAAGATTTTTGAAGTCGGTTTAATGGTAAAGAGGATTTTAATATTCGTACAGCATAAAAAATTATATATAAATGTTTTTTTAGATTTAATATTCTTATAGTTCTCATGTACAGCTGTGCCATTATTCGGTTGTGCGGACAAAAAAACATAATACACATAGAACTTATGTATATGTAGCTTTAGAACATAATTAACAACTACAAAGCACATTTGTTATAATAAGTTGGTATAGGTCAGGAATTTACACATATCAGCTATTTTGGTGCATTTATAAATAGAAAAAAAATCTTTGAAAACAAGCCTACACATGAAACGTCATAACAAAATAAACGTGTCCATTTCAAAATAAGATGTTCGAAACACGTTCCGACATGAAACCATTTGCACATAATCCACTCGCAAAAAACCTACTTAAAATTCTATTGTAAAGCAATCGCAAAAAACCGGGACCCGTCCACGAAACAGGTAAGGAATTCAATGACGCCCTTGACGTGCATATCC
This sequence comes from Manduca sexta, assembly GCF_014839805.1. Taxonomy (NCBI): domain Eukaryota; kingdom Metazoa; phylum Arthropoda; class Insecta; order Lepidoptera; family Sphingidae; genus Manduca; species Manduca sexta. The sequence continues at coordinate 4,967,593 of NC_051117.1, read as the reverse complement.
TAAAACTGGGGGGAACTAGGGTTGTCAAGGAATTAACCGTTTAAACTGTCTGCGCGTAATTGGCCGACGTCTCGTAGTTTTGTTATGTCTGGCAAGTTCAACCCTAGCTGTTCGATGTTGACTCATAAGGGGAGTGAAGATTGGTTATTAATAACATGCTTTTTCGGTAACTAATGTTAGGCTTGCTTAAGCTTGTGTTTACCTCTCGCGTGCGTTTCAAATTCGTGTCAAAATTTATACAACTTTATTACGAAATTAAAAAAAGGGATAAGAAAAAATTCTGTACAATAAGCTTATTCATTATTTCAAATAAATTCATATTTTTTTTTCTCTAGTATTTCCACCATTCTCAGAATTCTATTTTTCCTGTCTCAATACTCGACCAGTATAACTGTACCTGTGAGTAGCTCCGCCAGTATGCACCCCAGGGACCACATGTCGATGGGCATGCCGTACCGCGCGCCCATCATCACCTCGGGCGCTCTGTAGAACCTCGACTGTATGTACGTGTACACGCGCTGATGCTCGTAGCATGAACTGCCGAAGTCTATCACCTGGAATGAACAGTATATAAATGAGAATCGATTCGGTTATAAGAATGGAAACAAAAGAAATAAATACGGATGATAAAGAAGATAAACTTGGATCTTTGTTAATACCTATTTATTCTGGTAAATATTTAAGTTATGTCAAAATCGAAAGCTAATGTTCAGCAGTGAACTTCTAAAGGCTGATGACAAGGAAAATCGTTTTGCAACATTAAAGGCATTATGAATATAATAAAGGTCGCAGGCATACTAAGTAACAGTAAAATAATTACTCTCACTTACAATTTACGATATAGAATAGTATTTGAACTGATCGTAGTTTGACACCTTTCTCCTTACAACATAATTTACGAGTCAAAGACAAAGTACCGATAACTTTAATCTATGATTAAAATGCAAATAAAATCCTGTTTACATAAATACAAACTCCTGCAAATATTATACGTGATAATTCTCAAATTTCCTATACAACTCATCCAAACAAAACGCAAATTTATTTATTATTCCATTGGAAACGAAAATAGCGAGCAATGCGTATTAAACACTTGCCCTTCAATTAAATGATATCGTCGAAACAATACAAGCACATTTAAATAACACGCGCTATTTCCATCGATTCGCTCACAAAATAACATTTGCAAGTTTATATCCATAATATTTGTTCTATTCCGTATTATAGACACGTAATGCCGTGTTTTAGGGAAAACTGTTTTATTTTCCCATTTATTTTTTTCTACTAAATTATCTGATCCATCGGTTAACGTAAACATCAGTTCTTTTAAGTAATTACAACGAGTATTTTGCCAGTTATTTTTTACAAAACTGATTCACCATCTAATATTGAAGTAGATTGATTTGTTGTAGATAGATTTTAAAGATTTTCTCTATAGGTTTATCAAAAAATGAGTTTATAGGAATCTACCATGATTCAAATACCGTAAAAGACTATTGTCAAGGATGTACAGTCTAGGAATATTGCTTATCTAGGACTAACTTTTGTCTACGGCTCCGTACACAATGAAAAGTTTCGGTAGGATAAATATTTTCCCGAGATAGAAAGTAGCTTATAACATTCAGGAGTAATGCAGCTTCCGCTTAGTAAATTTGTTTAATAGTTCCTGAGATTAGCGCGTTCAAAATATTCAGCTTTTATATATTAGTAAAAATTAGACAGCATATTACTAACCCCATACTTGATAAATCTATACCCATGATACTTCAAATGGTTTGAAAACAAAGAGCCACAGAGAGCTGTATCTAAATCTAGGGCCTTGTAAGTTCTGACAATGCATTAAACACTAGTCTCTCGGAACGCATGAACGATTATGGATTTAATCGATCTGTATCCATTGGCAACAAGAGCAATAACGCAATGTGCGCACGCGCACGCAGCTGACGCACATAAACCATCCGACACCTTAATAGCCCATTGTATCGCACCAGGAACACGGGCCATTGCCTTTTTAGTAAGAAAGTCGTTTATAATTTTAATATAATAAAGCAATTATGAGGCGCTGTAATTCGCTAGGTACCAGCGTATAGCTGCAATGACTTGAAACCGGAATATTTAAAGTTCAATACGCCAATGACTATCCAGCTGCATTACTTGTCAGCAAGCATCTACAGCGTCAACTTATTGTGTTACCGGTGTGTATTTGGAAGCATCTTAGTAATTTTCGACCAGACGACTAAACAATAAAACGACGAGTATACGACCGACTCATAGAAGATGTATTGCGTTCCAAATGACGACCCATAATTTCCATTAAGGGCTAATTTTACATCCAGAGTTGGATATGTTCATTAACGTGGGGGTGTATGTAATACATATCATGTGATAATTCCCCGAACGAGCCCTTTATTCGTCACCGTTACGTCCAAGTGTGATGACCGCCTGGACCGGCGCCAACGGAGCCGGCGCTTCGCAGAACCACTGGCAAATTTGATTTTTTACACATAAACTACTGTCATGCAATGTTTTCTACTGAAATGTCATCACTCGTTCAATTGACGTCAATGATGTGCTGATGCTCAAATGCAATGGTATTATGTAGTTTTGATTGTATTAGATTCGGCGTATAATTGACATCATCTTTGCAGGAGGTTGAATTGTAGCATCTCGCGTTTTTAGTATTAGTTTTGTATTGTACTAATTGGACAAGTATTAACTCGCTTGACGATAAGAGCTAGACTTAACGGTTAATATTATCACCAAATATATCTACAAGACTACTTCCTACTATTTACATTTATTCAAGAGTAATTATGTCTTACCAACTAATAATTTAATCCACGATCTTTTAACCAATTGTCATACTATGCATTATAGAAATAACAACCAATCTCTTATTTCGTTTTACGCAACATCTCCGAAACCCAATTACGTCAATAAACAATACAATGTGTTTCGTCTACACGTAATATTTGCACGCTCCAGCATTGTGCCGACTCCCGACAAACATTGGACCCAACAGCGGCCAATATTTACAGACGTTCATCTAATATTTACCTCGTACATCTGCCAAAGTAACAGTTTTTTTGTCTAGCGTTTGGCATGTTTCCGTAACACTAATTAGCAAATAAATATTGCATTGAAAGACGGGATCATTGTTCTGCGAAATGATTGAGAACAGGTGAAACGGGATTGTTTTATTTTCGCTTTCAGTTCCGCTTGAAGACTTTACTTTAAAACTATGTAATTGTTTTATTTGAGAATTCGAAAAAATTCGAAAATGCATCGATTAGGCATAGGCATTTTATGAAATTCCGGGAACAAACCAATGAACTCTTGCTACAATAACCGATTTATATTTCTTTTTTACATCAGACCAGTACACAAACAATGATATTTAACAAACTCATAAGTTTAGCGCGCGAATTTTCTAAATCAAAAAATAATCTAAAGTATGTCAATATAGAGTGTTACATTTTCAAACCGACCACAATATGACTGCAAAGCATCTCGAGTGACTCGGGACATCGACCTTCAAATAAAGCACTTTAAAATCACCAGCGGGTTCGAAGCTTATATTTTTCAATATTCCCGACGTCGAACGCGGCGACATTGCGATGCAGTACAAAATACAAACAGCACTTGGATGGCACATTTTTATGATACTATTATTATTAAACAGTTTATTTAGATATGAAATGAAATATGAAATAACGTCACCATGTCACGAAGCTTTTAACAGTAGATTGTCAATGAGATATCGACCTGTTTATCCGTAGTCGCGTATAGATGTCAAATGATAGGAAATGTGAAAAGAAATGTCTGTTATAGAATTTTTAAAAGCAATATTGAATATTTCTTTAAATATCCTAGTAAATTTTGCTTGAAACTGTACTATTTCTTAGGAAACAGTAGAATTCACAGAAATACAAATCCAATGCAGTGAGCAGAGGTGTTAACAAGTATTGCAAAAAAGTGAATCTTGGCAATGAAATGAAGCGAAACGCAAAATCATCCGAATGCATTATTACCTAAAGTGGGGGAAGGAAAATCTACAACAAAATGCAACACCCGAAACAGTAATTGCCATTTGCCAATTCCTTTTTTTCTGAGTCAACCTATATACAGTGAATAGTTGCAAATTAACATTTTATATATATACTAGCTTTTGCCCGCGGCTCCGCCCGCGTTATAAAGTTTTTCAGGCTAAAGTTTTCGCGTTATAAAAGTAGTAGTTTCCCGGGAGCCTCTCAAACTGTCTCCATACCAAATTTCATCTTAATACGTTGGGTAGTTTTTGAGTTTAACACGTTCAGGCAGACAGATGCAGCGGGGGACTTTGTTTTATAATATATTTTTTAGAACTTTTTAAGAGGAATAATCCCGTCATACATCATTGTTGCATAACTTTAACCGTTTACGCAGCGCACGCAACGGAAGCTCTCAAAACTAATAATTTTTCCCCGTTTTTGCAACATGTTTCATTACTGCTCCGCTCCGATTGGTCATAGCGTGATGATATATAGCCTATAGCACTCCAGGAACAAAGGGCTATCCAACACAAAAAGATTTTTTCAGTTCATACACGGTAGTTCCTGAGATTAGCCATTACTGCTCCGCTCCTATTAGTCATAGCGTGATGATATATAGCCTATAGCACTCCAGGAACAAAGTGCTATCCAACACAAAAATATTGTTTTCAGTTCGATCTGATAGTTCCTGAGATTAGCCATTACTGCTCCGCTCCTATTAGTCATAGCGTGATGATATATAGCCTATAGCACTCCAGGAACAAAGTGCTATCCAACACAAAAATATTGTTTTCAGTTCGATCTGATAGTTCCTGAGATTAGCCATTACTGCTCCGCTCCTATTGGTCATAGCGTGATGATATATACCCCATAGTACTCCACGAACAAAGAACTATCCAACACAAAAATATTTTTTCAGTTTGAACCGGTAGTTCCTGAGATTAGCCATTACTGCTCCGCTCCTATTGGTCATAGCGTGATGATATATAGCCTATAGCACTGCACTAATAAAGAGCTATCCAACACAAAAAGAATTTTTCAGTTCGATCCGGTAGTTCCTGAGATTAGTCATTACTGCTCCGCTCCTATTGGTCATAGCGTGATGATATATAGCCTATAGCACTCCACGAACAAAGGGCTATCCAACACAAAAAGAATTTTTCAGTTTGGACCGGTAGTTCCTGAGATTAGCCATTACTGCCCCGCTCCTATTGGGTATATATAGCGTGATGATATATAGCCTATAGCACTCCACGAATAAAGGGCTATCCAACGCAAAAAGATTTTTTCAATTTGGATTGGTAGTTCCTGAGATTAGCGCGTTCAAACAAACAAACAAACAAACTCTTCAGCTTTATATAATAGTATAGATTTAGTATTTTACTTTTTTTCTAGCTGACATTATCTCTCCCTGATTATTTTTGCTTCAATAAATGCGATTTTGCTTTTTTACCCCATAGCGAAGGCAGATGGATATGGGCGCCCTAACGTTGCAAATATTTACGCAACTCACAAGAGTGTCTCAAGAACGGTCGCCTCAGGAGTACGGGCTGTCAAGTAGGAGATTCCTTGTGACATAAAGGGATTCTCGTTACCTCTAAGCCATTTTAACTTACAAGTGTAATTTCGCAATAGGTTCCAAGATTTGTTATATAAAATATGTGAATCATTTTATAGCGAAACTAATATTACATTCAATTTGGTAAAGTTGTAAATTTTGATGAGACACAAGTTACGCACAGCCGAGAACAAATCTTCCGAGAACGTATTAGCAGAAAATTTAATGAAGTATTGTAATGAATATGCTTACGACGAAATTTATATAATTGAGGAGATTGTACAACATTGCTTTGGCTAATTAACCTTCAAATAATAAACTCGTCAACGTGCTAGTAGTCGCTTTTGAGTATGCATTTGGCAACATTACCCACTTTAGTCATAACAAACCATTAATCAAGTTCAATCACACAACTCTTTGGATCGTTCACGCTTATTTAAGCAAGAAAATTACTTCTCCGAATTAGATTTTTAAGATAAAAATGCCTGTTTCGATTTTTAAGGAATTAAACAGCACAAACTTTAATTTTGCATCCTGTGTTTGATTTTTAAAACTACTTTTCACTGTCTGTGTGTTTAATAACAAATAATGCGAATTGGTAATATAACAATTCCATAGTGTATTTCAATGGTTTAATAAACGTATGAACCTATAATAAATAGGTATATAAAGTTAAATTTAGTAAAATAAACTTATTCTCAAAGTTCAAAATAGACAGTAGCATCACAGTAACAGAGGTGGCGCCTCAAATGACGTGAAGAGCGTGTTCCGCGAAGGGTGTGAACAATCAGGCATCACTTAAGTGCCGTGATTCAATGCCGTGACTAAAGTACAAGTCAGTTGTCCGAACTAAAGTTTGATTCACCCGCACCGTCTGGCTTGATGTCGGCGAGCCGTGAGTTCGCGCCCGTGGGATACGCAATTATGATGTTGGATGAATAATTGGTATGAGGTAATCAGTTATTTAATGTAAAATTATGGTAGAATTCTGTACTGTGGCGATTTTTTATGAGATTTTAGGTATTATTCAGAAAAATGGCTTAAGGTGTGTTTAAAGAAGTATAAGTTTAACTTTAAAGTAATTATTGAAATTAAATTCCGTAAATTTCATAAGTATTGTACAATATTTTAAGACTTTTTTGCATCATTCAATATATTAAAAACGTAATAATTCATTCACACAATAGATTACAAAATTCAAATCATTTACACTACATAATACATTTTAAGCGGAATAATTAAAAAGATACACAAAACACGATACATCAAAGAAACAAAAACTTGTAAAAACCGTCATTCTCGAACCGGACGAAGCTATTTCAACATTCCCACCAAGACAGTTCCCCGTAAACAATGAGAAACATAATGTTAAAACGCTATCGACATTATTACAATTTATCATTTTTACTGCTCCTGGAAATAATTCCATTATATTTTCGTAACATTGTAAAATTTACGAGGAAAACAAGGTTTCTGTTATAACTTTACTCTGGTTAATATTACGTTTTGGACGATACTATGGAAATATTTTATGAGGGAAAACACAAACACTAATCAGGATGATGAGGAAAATAGTTTGTAGGGAGGAACAGACACAGAGTATTTGACACAGCCACGATAATCTGGAAAATCCGTAATAATTACTTATTATAACAGTAGAAATGATGCTCTAAACATCTCCTCAAAAGTATGGTACATTACAGAAGCTAATTACATTCGAGTTAAACTTATATCTCTGCACCGCATGACATGTCATTTGACCGCATTCTAAGGGATGTGAGAAAGCGGTCACGTGTTTGCCATGCCTTTTGATGCCCGCGCCTCAAAGCCACTCTTGTTTGCGTTTACGTTTAACGTCGCGTCTACTCGTGTCGTACAAGACAGAACCATTCCTTCCATGAACTTCGCTGTTAGGTTTCTATTTCTCTACAAATCGATAAAAATTGCTTTAATAATAGACTTAGAAATCAGGAAGTTTTCAATTCGTGTTTGTATTTTTTGTAGGCTGACAAAGCAAAATGAGATTTTATTAAGAGCTTATTTAAGACCAATTTCATTAATTGTCCAATTGGATCATCGTTATGAATAATGTTCACTCCTTTATTACAATTTTTACGATACATGGTTGTCAAAAACATTTGATCTACCGCAACATTAAGCAATGTATGGAGAGAATGTCACAACACGTTGCTGGATTTGTGCAGATTTATGCCCTGGCAAGATTTCTGACGTCTTCTAGTCACGTGTTGCGCAGGAAACCGACGGACGTCAACGTGACCAGTTGACCACGTCAATCAAATTTGGCGCTATGAAATTGCAATGATTTTGAAATCTTATTGGACGCAAGAGAATTCTGGGGACTCAAGATTATTGCTCAAACACCATTCTCTACATTCATAATATTAGTTAATTTAAAGCAGTCTAATAAAGTATTTGTGCCTATCTACAGCAAAAAATATACTTTACACTATTCTATACAATTCAAGCCGTATACCAATTTATGAATCTTTTTTATTAATTCCAATTACATCCACAACCTCATCACGTTCGTAATTGAGCGGCCTGATCATTATTTCCAGCAAAAAACCTCCAATCAATATCTTGCTCTGACACCTTTTTCAATTGTAAACCTGATCTTGCCAGCTGCCCATTATCTGTGGATGATGACTTATTTGGCAATTCCAGCGAGCAAATTAAGGTCGATCAGGAACCGGAACAGCGTGTTTATCACTGGAGACGCCAGGGTCGAGCACTGATTGGCGTATTGTTTGATTCTCGATATAGTCTGATCGTGTTCATATTTTGGCATCAATTTCCTAGAGCTAGATTTCCTAGATGTATTTGATATAAAATGAATATCTTTCTGATAGTTAACTCAAACCCGGGATATATAACGGTTCATTACCTTTTTATTTTTATTGCCCGAGTATAAAAATATTAACGCGTTACGTTTTTCCTATCATGAACACTAACTTTACGACGATAAATACAACGGAATCATTATTTGCTTCTAAATACATATTCCTAAATTAATGATTTACTGAAAAGTTGGTTTTGAACTCTGGATCAAAGTTAAAAACAATACTATTTGGGAAATTGCATCCCCGTTATAATGTGTGAACGCTTTCAAAGAAATGATTGTTAAGACATTCATAAAGTGTATAAAATAAATAAATAAACATCCAATCTGGATGATAAGTGCCTCGTAATTCAAACTCCTGAGTGGTGTTGTATCAGGCAAGCGACCTACCCTCTCATTTAGTACAAAGAGAACCTTATGAAAATATTTGCTATACATGAAGTGGTAAAAAAAAAACAAAAGCGTTTCAGTCGTAGCGCGTTCGAGAATCCATTAGCCGATCACATCTATCAGGTGTTAAACAAACAATATCGAAAAATATTTCTCACTAACGTTACCAATAACATGGATTTAACCGAGTTCGCGGAATTATGTGTTTTTCACAGTTTCCTGCATAGGTACGATCAAGCTTTGAACGGTAAAAGACCGTGGTAGTTACAAAACTATCAGCCGTTTGAGGTTTTTTTTTTAATTTCATCATTATTTATCAGGGTAATGTGTTTACTGTTTATACAATGTAGACTAAACTTAGAGGTTAAATTCACTGACAGGGTAATAGCTACTTATTCTAGATTGTTCTAACGAGTTGTTCGGGATTGTAACATTCAGATAAAATTTACATCAGGCAGGTCTCCAAAGCCAAGCCAAATTCTCTAATATGCCTAGTGATTGTATGTTGCACCTACCTAAATTATTGAGACGTTACAAAAATGTCATTAAGCAATGAATTCCAATTAATTTCAAAGACAGTCGGTAATTGTTTACTGTGGAAATAGTAACTTATCAAATTATCGCAAATGTGCTATTATACCACACGCAAGCCAATTACGTATTCAAGAGAGAAACGTAGAAGTAAACAATACAATTACTAGAACAGCTGAAGTGGGTCTCGCGTGATCTAATTATACATCTACCTACATTTTCTCGGGGAACGTGTAAACCTGTCGTTGCTGGCAAGGGCGGATGCAGGGCTAAATTAGCCGAAGGCGGGAGTACGTAGGGCCGGATGTTTGCAGAACGAATATGTACCAACGAACATGTCAGCATAATTGTGTTAATTATTGCTTCTTATCGATCAATGTTCTATCAGCTGTCTAATCTAGATGCTACTTTACTGACGATGAGGTCAAGTGACGGCCTTTTATATAAAAAGGCATATATCTTTACAAACATAATTTAGAGGTTTAGGAATATAAATAGCAAGAAAATTTATAATATCACCATTGAGGCCAAGAATGTGCACAAATTATTTGTTAGCTAAAAAATCACTAGACCCAATCAAAGGAAAACATTTCAACACATTCATGCCTGTATGCTGTATGAAATTAATGTCTCTACCTTCTCTAACCTATTATTCAGATTCAATACTAAATTTCCTATAGAACGAGACTCAGATATACAGAATTGGATATGTTTATATACGTTGTCCTATATCGAATTCCCAATATAATATACCATCTACTATGCATATAATATTCAAATCAACTAATGGAATATAGAGAATACAATTTAAGACTTTTGTACATCTTATACTTACACAATCTCAGTGGAAATTGCGAATCTCGCCATGGTTCAGGGGTCACGGCCCCCGTCATTACCGTGCTGCGTACGCGCATCCGTCGACCTTCACCGAGTGCCGCGACAATCCGCGACCCGCTATTATCTCGGCCGTGGCAACTGATAACGATTGTATTTAATGTTTTGTTATGACTTTTATTGCGAATAAATTAAAGATGTCACGTCAGCGCGCTGTAGTCATATTATAATTATTATTATATAAATACTTTTTCCTACAAGTAACTGTACTGATACAGGAATCGATGTCAATAATTAGTAAAGTCAGTAATATATTTCATCTTTTATAATGAATATCGTTATAATATTTAATTTATTGCGCCACAAATTGTTCAAACTACTAGATTTGGTTTAATTAAACATGGAACCGTTAGCATCGGAGGCGGTCGGCGCCGCAGCCGCGCCGTACCCCAGCCTCGCCACCGTGACGCCGCAACGGTAATATTTGCAAGGACCGTTGTTACTGCGGTTATAAATTACAAAAATTCGCGCACGTATAATTAATATTGCAACAGTTTATTTTAGCAGCGAAACCGGGTCAAAAAAATCAAAACCGCAATAGAAAAAAAAATCGGTTTTACAACTGTTTGAAACCTTCACAGTGGCGCGTAAACAACGCGATTGTAAAACATCCGATACGCCCTCGACATCGCGCGAAACAGACGTAATGTCTCCTTGATAGCGCGCACATAATAAAGCTTAAATTCCCATAACTATTCGCAATGTGCAAAACGTAATATTATGTCAGTAATGAACGGACAGATGTGGGCTACGACCCCGATGCGAGCGTGTGAAGCCGCGGCCCGTAATTAAGACGGCTCCCGGGAGGCGGGCATCCGTGTCACTAGAGAAGAAAAAATGTATTAACAACGATACATTTTCACCAGAAACTACACTGATTTTTGAATAATTAATGAGGCGTCCGTGGAATTCTGCGAATCCCGCGCGCCGATCGAGATCCTAAGCGACGAAATTCGAAAAATGGTAACATAGCCGGGGCGGGATCGGGGCAGAAACGCTTGGCGACGTGCCCGAGGGTGGACTAGTTTCTATAATTGGTGATATGCGTATGCGGTTTCGGGTAAACGCGATTCCGATAAATCGTAACAGTGTCACTTAGCTAATTGTATTAAGGATGAATTTCCTTAAAACAGTGAGTCAAAGATGATTCTAAGCAAAACTTTTTTAAGTAATTTCTGGAAATTGCATGTTTTAAGTGACTTATTTTTTATTGTATATTTTTAAACGAATTTATCAGAAATACCGACGTCTTGGATGTTGCAAAAATTTAAATTACCTACGTATTCCAGCTACAAAATAAAACGACACATAAAACGAATTCCAAATCCAAAATAAATCAATAAAAAGCAAGAAAGGGATTAGTACAAAAATATTTTTAAAATAAAATTAATAATAAACAAATGAAAAGCGCGCAATCGTCATTGTTTATCGCACGATAGCCGGCGGGCGCGTGGCGGGGCGACGCACGTGCGCTCTGATTACGCAACGCGCGGTGTCACAGCGCGCGGCAAACGCCCGGTCACTACTCACTGATTCATTGACGTTTCGCATTGATTGATACCGTTTGTTTACATTTCGCGTTTGATATTACTGCACAGCACGTGTATTACGCACGCGTTATGGCGTATGCGGAAGAGATAGACAAAGCGTCCGCTTGGCCCAAGCTCGGATGTTATTTATCGCACTGTTCGTTTTCTGGACCTACTGAACCAATTATTCCTTGTTTTGATTATACGTTTCAACGCGTTTTGTGACTAAGTGTTTTCTTTGATTAATAATAATGTATGTAAAAACTGTCCTCGAATCTCTCTTTTGAACCGGTTTAAGAAATAATTGAATAATGTCAGATATTATAGGATGTATAATTTTTGAAAGATAATTTGTTTATTTATGTGTGAAAGCAGTAATAAACTATAATTTAAATAAACGTGTATAATTAAAATGAAACTATAAAATGTATCAAGATTTGCAAGATAATAAGATTAAGATATAAGCACTTATTTTGCTCTTTTAAATTTCGCTGTACTTTCCAAAACATTATGATACTAGTACGTTAAAAAATATATACACGTCGACAACTTTCAAACAATTGTTGTTTTCAAGCTAAATATTATTCTTCGCAGTACAAACATAAAAGATGTTTAAACACACAAGTGCAAAAACCATATGAATGAAAAAATAACCTTTTCTAAATATTATTGTACTAGTTTTTTTTGTGTCGACCTACTTTTTACCAGACCGGTATCAATTTTAAGTATCGCCGGCCTTGCTAGGTCTACGTCAGTTCTTGATCCGACCCTACGTCATAATCAAACACCATCAAAATTGTATTAGTGATTGGCGCGATTGATTTATACAAAAAACGGAATAAGCTTTATCTTTTGGGATCTTATTTGACCTTAAAACTCATAGATATTAGATACGGTCAGAAAAGTGTTCGATTGACCACCTTAAGGTTCTAAATAAGGCGCTTGCGCATCGTCCATTAGCAAACTTCAACTTACAACTACAGTAGACAGCAGTTGTCTACAAAAAACGGATGTGGAAAATCTGAACCCGTCATAGCTCAAAATTGTTTGATTGTACATAAAACACCACAATTTCGAAAAATTATGAAACTTAGGAGGAAATACGACACTAAAGAATTTTTACAAAATCTATTTTTACTTAGCGAACTTACTTTTAAGACGTAACAAAACACAAATATTACAATTGCATAAAATTAACTAAACCATCCCACAACTACACACAAAACAGACTCTTCAATTTATTACTACACACATTAAGTGAATAATTAACAGCGCCATAAATATATTTAACGACAGACGTCAATTTACGAGGTTTGTTTTTGGATATCGCGCGTTGGTTGTTACCGTTAAATGTCATAAGAAAGTGGACGGACTTTTACCGTCGTATTTACAAAGTTTCCATTTTACGAGCGGTGGCAATTAAACAATTTACACAGGAAATGTTTATCATTCGATTCTTGATAACTTTCCACGGACGAGATGAAAGTAAACAGAGGTTAAAGGTAGGATTTCGAACTTGACAACTCACAACAGTAGCCTGTGGTAAGTATGATAGTCGCGTCGGCAGAAACAGCCATTGTATTCTAAAGCTATAAAAAATATCCATTCTAAAGGTAAAAATATCAAATATATTTTCGGATTCTCATGATAAGCCTTATATAATAGGACTTAGAACTCTGACAGTTGGGTATATTTCTAATTAGTATCTGTGTATTAAAACTGTAATCTCATGCGTTTTGTCGCTGCAGTCCAGAACGGAAACGCACGTTAAGGATTTTATGCGGCACGTTTTAGCATCCTTCGTACAGCAGATGCGTGCGGTTAACCTCATTTTTTATCGTAAAATGATCTAAATTTTCCATGAAAAAAATTCGTCCGAAATTCGCGTTAAAACTTTAAGGAGCGATCGTATATTTCAATTTGATACTGGCGATGTCCTGTGACTTCGTTTGTATGAATTTATGATACCGAGAACTTTATGACATCATTAAATGTATTTGATGTGTTAATGTATGATGTACAAATTATAATCAGTTTATTTGGGAGTTTGTTTGCAGTCAACTCGTCCGCGTAATGAAGACAATAAGACAGATATAAACTAAGTTATTTGGCATCTTGCTCAAAGGCGTTACACAATGACTACATTACAACATAATATCATTTAACATATGTCCCAAACATCTAGGTTAATAGGTTTTTATAGTAAACCTAAAAATGATGTTCTATCCCAATTATTACTCGCGGCCACATTCCCAACGAGGTCAAAAGCACAATCTTTTGTTACGGTTAAGACAAATTCCGTCTTTAAAATTTAAGGCGAAATTATGCGTGAAAATATATGGGTTACCGAGAATTTGCGTCGAGTCTTAATTTAAGGACTCGAAATAAGGAAGCGATTCCAACGACGTCCATTTTTCCAGCCATAAAAGCGTCGAAAGAAAATAAACATGCACTTAGCGTGAAAAAGTCCATATTAAGTTACGACAGAAAGATGCCGTGCAAACATTAATTATTATTTTTACATCATAACGAATGAGTCAGACAACAAGTGAGGAAACTCTCGCGGGTCACCGCCCTTTATAATTTGCACAAAAACTCAATAATCCCGTTCAATATGAACATAAATTTCGATGTTCATTGATATCGTTTATGCTGATAAGCTTTAAAATGTAAATAAGACCAACCACCCATATTGTGTTGAATTTCGTTATATAAATACTCGAGACAGGTAAACTGTAAGAATATACGTGGTACACCGAATTTTAAATTAAAAAAAAATGTATTTTTTTCCCCAACTTATATTTTGTCGAAAAAAAAAGAAAATCGAAATCAACAGCGAAAAAAAGGTTAAAAGTATGTCAATATTTTGAGATTATGTTCAAAAGAGTTTGAAACGAACAGTTTTCGAACGAACTCATTCCTTTTTCAAACTCGCACGCGCCGGGTCTCGGGGCGCTTTTACGTCTCGGTAAATAAACATGGTGGGAAAAAAGCGCATTTTAATGAAGTGTTTGTCGTTATAAAAGACGTAATGGTGATTGAATGAGGGCGAACACGCTCCGGTGGTCGCGAGGAACTCAGCCGATGTGATGTGATTCACACGTCGGTGTTGCCAGCACGATAAATGGAGCGGCGTGTTTTACGCATCCCGCCACAGTGTTGCCAGATGTATTGCGGAAATGCGTGCCATTATTTAAATTATTTTTTTCTTTGTTAATGACGTCATTCGTTGAAATATAAAATGCAACGTTGTCATTGATGCTAATATACTAGTATAAGATGGCAAAACTACCAAAGAAGGTAATGTCAATTGTTAAGTACAGTCAATACCTGCCAACGTTCTAGCAAAATATTACAAATAAACCATTAACCTGAGTGCAGTCGATAAGTTCTACTGAGTTGTGCGAGGAGAAAGCAAAACACATGAAAAATATGGCGTGACTCCACAGGGCTATACATCGCGGATGGCGGCCGCCGCACGATAAATTGGATTTAGTCACGTTAGTGAAAACTTCTCTGAAGGTGTTAAAGGCGGGTCGCTATTTTGTTTTCTTTGTTGCGAGTTATGAATGCCAATAAAGGGTCCTTATAACGCGATTCCTACCGGCTTCCTTTTACGTAGAATTTACGTAAAACGTATCGTATACGTTATCATTAGAACTATTTGCAGACCGCATTTATGCATATTAGTACCTATATGTTGTGTCGGGTTACCTTCGGAAAACTTCACCCTTCGCCACTGATCCTGATATCATGAAGACTTTAAAATGTCATTACCTGATTGCTCTTACATTTAATATTTCGTGTTTTGCAGGCCATATAACATTGAAATATTTTAAAACCTATACTACCAGTCGGTTGAATTATAAAAGTTATTTACACAAAACTAAGCATAGCAGTGCAGTTTTTCCTTCTCCCCAACATGGCCAGCAATAAAACAGAAACAAATTGCAACCTAACAAAAAATCACCATCTCACCACAAACATATGAAGATACGAAACAGAACACATGCACGTAACGTAATAGCGAGCGGACCGGATATCTCAGTAGAAGGTGGTTTGTGAAAACCACAAACGCAATGCTATTCATTATAAATATAAAAATTATCATTATAATTTAATAGAAACACTGAAGAAATAAAAGTTTTCTGCCTTACGGTATTATTGCTTCATGGTTTCCTCCACTTTGATGCGTTTTAAAAACTTTGTTTTTTTCCGCATCATTAAGCAGATCTTGCGAGTACAATGTTTTATATCTTGCTAATAATATCGACTTCTTCACACTGTTAAGCAATTAGGCAAGTCAACTTAATTATTACATTCAGTAAATACGTTTCACCCTGATCGATAATAAGTTAAACTTCTCATAGCAACTCGGTATGTGAAAAAATACTGATAAGACAGGAAACTCGTGGCGAAAAAGATGAATAAGATATGAATATTTTCACATATTTTTATCGAATAGACCCTTACTAGTCTAAAAGAGGTTATGTATCGTAGATAAGGGTAGGAAGATGTTTATGATCAGACCCTTGGTTAACACCTGATAATCTTTACTTCGGGATCAAGTACTTATAGAAGTGAAGATACTTATTTACTAAATATTATGGATAATTCACTGTATTTCAATTTGACATGTGCACAGGAAATTGCGCTCTGTAATTTATATTCAGTAATAGCTTGCGGTTTTGTAAGGTCGACTACCCGATGCCCATGGTGCAGACGTCATGAAGTGGTGCGGTAATGATGTATCAGTCTGTATTCGACTGCCTAATCTATACCTACCTTCTTCAGAGTAGATTTTTTAAAGTATTACATGTTAGCTTTATTAATTTTTTCACGTATTTCATAGTTATACAGACAAGCTGTACACATTCATCGTAATTGGACATATACATCCACAATGAATGGACGAGTTTGATCGGGGTGTTACCACTAACTCGCATTAAAGCAACTTTAAATTACAGGTTGAGTAAAATTCTGGAGGCTAGATATCCCCATCCATATCCTAATTCTTATTCCTTTCACCTAAAACCGTGGTGCATCTATTACTTTACTGGTATTTGTTGGCTGTCGATTGTAGAAATCACTTACATCGAAAATCAACATTTTGTCAACCTTTCTGTGTAATCTATAAATCAAGTAAAGATTTGCGTTATGCCAATTAAATCCAAACGCATGTTTATCAAACAACAATCCCTAAATGCAAATGCGTGAATCCTCGCGTATAATTTATCCTAATCACAAAAACTTAGTAGTCCCCCTCTGATATGATAACTAAGTATTTGCGTGGGACGTTTGAGTTTCTAGTGGTCGTATAATTACCTCGGAACGGTCTATGTTCAGCCCCTCGGAGTAATGTATGCAATTATGGACGAATGTGTGGCCGGTGTTTAGGTTTCGACTCCTTGTGATGCTTTCATTGTAAATGTAAAATTTCGCAATTACGTGCTTTCGTATCATGTTTAAGTTTGATTTATTTTTTGTTTTATAAGTTATAACAACAGTGTTTTTACACAAAATGTTTCTTCAACAAGTGTTTGTAATTAGAAACACATGTACGTAATTACATTGTAGTTAAAATATTTTTCAGCCAATGACTGCGTCGATGGTCAACAGGTTTGAGGGTGTCTTTGAGTTTTTCGCTTTGCCTGCGGTGGTCCAGTATCATTTAAACGGCCTTTGTGTTATATCCAGAAAGTTCTTTAAACAAAACAATTAAATTAATATGAATTAAAGTGCATTCTCTGCCACCCACAGTATTTTACATGCGTATATTAATAAAATGTATTTGTATGCAGACAGAATATGAGACATTCATACTTCCTGTTATTCTTTTGGCTTTGTGATATTCTTTTAATATAAAAATAGTTATTGTGCAAACTTATTGAAGAAAATTCATTAAACACGAATATTCATATTATAAATAATGAATGGGCCAGTGACTTTATAAATATGTCATCAAACGAAGCAAAAGATTGCGTCCTGGTGCCAAGAATACTGCTAGGAAGAAATTTTGTACCAGCTAACGGGCTTCAAAGCTTCACTTCACTTCACTTCACTTCACATAGGAACTTGCCTGAATGTGAAGTCTACCAAACGAGCATAAAACCCTCTGGTGGACTATGGTCTCAAACCCTCTCAACAGTTGATGAATCCATGCCCAGGAGTATATAATAATTTAAATAATAAGGGTAATGTCATTGAATAGGGAAAATACGAACACTAAAATCGTTGAGAATAAATCATATTTCTAGATCCCAGAGCCAACACAAAAAATAAATACGAAGTTATGTGTAGACCAAATGCACACTAGATTCCTCCAAGAGCTACCAAATGGCTAGTGACCAAATCCATCTGTTACCAAGCAGATATCGAACCTTGACCTGCGCACTTCTCCCGTGACTGTTAGTTTAGGGATACGACACCACCCAGCCCACGGCACTTAGCCACAGTCTTAAATAACATTCCACGTCATATTTCATACGTGACGTGGGCATCACAAGTATTCGAGATAGTCGTGAATTATTTCATGAATGTTGTGTCATTTATTATTTTGATGAGGAATTTTGACTTACAAAATTGTTACGAATTCATCATAATAATAATCTAGTATAATAATAGAGGCCAGGAGAGTAAGCATTTAAGTCAGTCAGCTGTTATTATACGTAAGATGCATAATTTTAATTCGTTATAAAAATAATATTATTCAAACAGCACTTGGTAGGTTAACTGTATACAAAGGTTTCATTGTCTTAAATAATGATTAGATGGTATGAACTTATATCCATAATGCACATTATTCTTTAATCCTATCCCATTGAATTCTTAGGAATAACATACCTGCACCGATTCTTGTTTGGGCTATTTGCTCTCCTAGTCATTCATAGTGCTACAAGTAATAGCGTTTCCGCTGTGCCTTATCATAATGAAAATTAAACATAACCGCCAAGTTGTACGAATACATCAGAACAGTAATCACGAGTGTCACGCCCGTCGACACAATTAACACACGACGCATGCGTAATAATTATTTCACGTGTCTCCAAATAACATTCATAATTACGAAACTTGCTCGCTGAATTGCTGGTTTCATTCAAAAATTAATTACGGATTGCAGGACGGTGTTGGTTTTAAGGAAAAGTATATCACTGAATATTCAGCTTTGTAGTATTTGTAACTTTATTTAGGTAGCCTCTATGTGATATTTTGCAATTACAAATTTTTCTATAGATGATACTTAAATAATAATTTTGGCCTATCACCTTGACTACCTTTATTCTCCCTTAGCTTCTTCCTGTGTATTCCTAACAATAGAACTCTTAAAACATATAAACACCACGTACAATTTTACAAAAACCTTTTGTCACTCTTCAAGTTATCAAAGCTCGTCCCGAGTCACCCCGCGCGTGCACTGCGCAGGCGTCAACGTCCCTTCCATGTCCGGTCCCGGCGTCCTGACGAGATACCATCGCGCCTCGCCCGAAACGGGACCCGCACCGACCTTTCTCTTTTATGATGCGCTCATTCTCAACTTTTAATTTAATTATAATACGTATACTACTTTTTTATGATGAGACGTATATACCGCTCGCATGATGGTAAGAGACATGATAGCCCATAAACAGTACTAACGCCATGTAGGACTTTAAACACATAAAAAAATTGAAGATATTTGAAGTCTTCTAACCACCACTGGGTCTAGTGTTGGCCTAAGGGCTAAATCCTTTCAGCATTACAGAATTGGGAGAGGACGAGATAGCTGTTCACAAGTATTTTATATGATTATTTGCATAATCATATAAAATACAATTTACCGAAATTTTCTTTAAAGTCATTTTACAAAAACAAAATACATTTCGCAAGTTAATAATATAATATTTTAGACTACGTTCTATCGTGCCCTTTGAATAAAAAGGTTGTTACATATAACTGTAGACAACACGTCAAAATAGTTTTCCTTCATATCTTATCCTTGATATTCCCGTGTTTAATTATGGGAATTCATTGCATCATTTTTCCAAGAGGATATCAAACAAGAGTATTTCTCAAGATTTCGCTTTATAAAAAAATATATGTAACTTCCCTAAAACTCATGTACCTACACAAATGAATTGAATGTTCGGGCAATTGATTATGCGATGCAAAAAAGAAGACGTACATTTCTTTTCATCTTAGAACATCAGACGAGAAATTTGAAATGTACGGTTCATACACACTTTTCCTGTTTCAGTTCCAATACGTATACATGACCAAATTGAATAGGACTATGATTGTATCGCTCGTACGTGTGCAATTTTACAAGGTAGGGTTATAAACGGTTTTCCTCTACGTTTCACGGGAACAGTTCGCGATGTATCAATGTGGATGCCAACTTTTTCAGTGAACGCGGTTCGTTGCACCTACGCCTGTTCTTAGAAAACGTACCGTGAGGCTTCAAATCTAATATACAAATATTCTACACTAAGTGTTTCCAGATTGATATACAACTCTATTTTTCTATCAGTTTTCGCATACTCGAGTGTCTAGTTTACCATTTGCAATGTAACTATCATCGCCGTTCACTAGTTTTGTAGACGTTATACTTTCAACATCCGAAAATCACACGAAATCGATAATAGAAACTCGTTCCCGGAAAACGAATCCCTCAAGGGAAAAATAACATCCAACGATCCGAGGAGTCCAACTTATAATTACCATTTATTCCCACTTCTACATAGGCATCACCGATACCGATAATTAACCCCCTCGAGAGCCTTGTATTGCGAAATGGAAAGTCGATCGAAAACAAAAGTCGACAGTCGACACAAGGTGACCATTAAGCGAGTTAATTGGCGGATGGTGTGAAGAGAGCGTAACTGTCGCAGCTGCATCGATGTTTGTGGGACGGTGCTCTGTGAAAATACTCGAAACTAAAATGGTTTAAAATTGAGAATAGTGGTTCCGCACCAAATAGTCAGAGTTGATCTGTAGGATAGCACTATTTTATCAAACCGAAGTTTATACAGTTATTAC
The DNA here is from genome assembly GCF_014839805.1 of Manduca sexta. Classification (NCBI taxonomy): domain Eukaryota; kingdom Metazoa; phylum Arthropoda; class Insecta; order Lepidoptera; family Sphingidae; genus Manduca; species Manduca sexta. Next base: position 4,946,785 of record NC_051117.1, on the reverse strand, counting down.
CTTTAAATGCATTGTTATACTGAACTAATCTGACACCCTTCCTGTGTCATCTAACTTTGAATTATATTTTAAGGTAGTATCGTTTCCTCAGAGTAAATTTTCTCATTGACATTGTTCAACTCACTTATCGAAACCGGTAAATGTTAACGTAGCTTATGAATTCCAATTTTATGAATCCAAAAAGCACTCATTTAAGAAAGAACAATAGCTGTAACAATATATTTTATTTTCAAAACAATGATATCATCACTATAATGTATCCACTCTTCCGATACAGTCCATGCTTTAATACTAATTTGTACTGGAAACCCTGATCCATTATCACTGATCACATCGAAGGAATCTCCTTGAACTATACATAATGACGTAATTATTGCACTCGGGACCTTCGCTCTCAGCTCTTTTTGCTCCATGACATCAGATGCTGTTCTGGTAATCGCAACCTTTGAGTGCAAGTGTGGATCGAGGCCGATTGTTAAAAGTAAATAAAAGGTTTGATTCTACGAGTATTTGCTACGAGTGCATGCAATGTTGGCAGAATTAAACTCAATGCTCTATTGCAGAACGATAATATTCTATGAATAATTAATTTACTCTATATCTATTTTAATAAAATTGTATCCTACAATTCTGTTAATGAGTATTATTTATTTTATTGCAATCCATTTGAAGCTTTAGTTGATGTTTACCGATATGCAAATAAAGCTATTAAGTCTGAAATGAATCTCTCCATATAAAGATGATGTAAAATTACATTGAATTTTTAACAACTAACACATCCAAATTGTCGGTAGACTAAGACTAATGTGACTTTCACATCAGTGTTAGTGTTACGGCGGCTTAGACCGGCTTGGATTCATAGAAAAATTAATAATGGCGGATGTGACTATACGTATCATATTATGTAGGATGTTGCATTCATAAAAAAAAATGTAAACTGCTGTAAATTTATGTTAAATCTGTTATGTTTTGCCAATGAACGTTAAGAAGCAAAATAATTTGAGAACTTAGGTTTTTTTTTTATCTTTATTTAAGAAGCTTGGTCGTTATTTCACAACTATGTCGCTCCGTACGTCCACTTTTACCCGTGCCTACAAAATTTTGATGAAATCAAAATATTTTTTTAATAATTTTGCCTCTTCTGATGCTGGAACCGACAAAAAGCTATGTATGCTGCCCACATTAAAGGCCTCATAGGTTGTAAGGGAGAAAATAATTATAGACTAAAACAATACAAAACTTACATGCATTATAGGACCCTTAGCCTTACAGTACCATTCTGGGAAGGAGACAATAATACGAATACATTAAAAATAAATCAATTGTTTAGATGTGTTAACTAAATACAATATTCAGTATAAAAGTATATACATATATTTTAACGTTTTAATTTTGGTTTACCTGTGGTATGTAATCCGAAACTTGTAATCAAGACAAAGCAATCTAATATAAAACTTGATTGATGTCCGAAACGTACCCATCAAAGGGGTTATTCCCAACGATAAGCCTCCCCTTACCACTGGCCGTACAATCACACCACAAATTACCATTTAACACCTATACCGTATTGTTTGGCTCTTATGACTAGCGTCCACTAGGCTCGCCGAATCAAGTCGTAAAAATTCATCCGCTACCTCCTTACTACATATTATGCTATTCTATTAGGAACGCACCGCCGTGCGAAGCCGAATCACCGCGTGTACGGAAAGCGATTCGATTCGCCTCTATTCTGCCTCAGTCGACACCAGTGTCTACATGCTCCCGCGCGTCCACGCCGGCCGGTCACCGGCAGCATCTAGGTCAATACATTATTTATAATCCGTACGTCAGTGCATACGTTTCGCGACTGGCGACCGGCAGTTGCGAGTACGTGTAAAGCAAACATTTTTCTCAATGTTTGACATAACGTACGTTAAACTCGCCGGATTCCGTAATGCTAATTTAATGATGAGTTAATGCCAAAAAAAAATACAGGTTCCCTGGTATAGCGAGTGGTGAGTTCGCAGCGAAATAGGAGATGTGAATTCGAATCCTATTACGTGAGACATGTTTGAGTAGTCACCTTATATATTATGATTGAGATTTGGATGTAATAGGACTTGAAAGTTTTCAATACATACTTCATAATACACAATACATAAGACTTGTATATTAGTATGGAATTAGGATTATTTGTGCGACAGAGTGCTAAATAGCACTTTAACGGACCGCATAATCATTACCATACCAAAGAGATGGGAGCTAACATTCTGCTGAACCATGCCACTTTCTATTTTAGCCCGGCAAACTACAAAGCCGGTCGCAGTTGAAGATCGCACATAATTAATTCGCGGAACCAGTGCAGTAGTGACTAGTCCTATGCTACAGTTAAAATACACGCCACATTTCTATGACAGTCATACGCCGACGATAAATAAATTCCATATATTCATTAAAAAATATACTTTTGTAGGAACCAAAAACAATTTCCTCAGCACCCCAATCATCAGCGCATACATTGTCGTCAAAATTATCGTTATTTTTCATTACGCTGGCATTATTTAGGAAGAGTGCGTCCAACGTAACACAAATATTTTTATGTTTTAAATTACGTGTGTTTACCACATCTCGAACAAGAGCCGATGCCCCCGTAGCGCTAATTGGAATTCCCTGTATTGTGTAGGATATGACCGCGTTAAGACAAATTCTTTAGATATAACACATTTCTCGTGTACTCGAACTAGATACTTTCTAGTGGGTGTTATTTCACACGACTCTTACGCTGTCCTATAAATCACTTGTGAATAATTTTGATGCTCAAATATGGATTTTGTTTGAAGAATACAATTGGTGATCCAATTGAAAATAATTGATAATTCTTCATTCCTTAAAGCGTCTGTCATTACCATTATTATCATTTTACATCGAAATAAATGCATCACAAATAAAGCACATCTACTAAAATTAATATAATATTATGTACTCTATTGTATTCCATAAGGCCCCATGTTTCTGTCACCTAAGGTATTTTTCCGCAAAGAACAGCAACGCATCGACAATTCCTGTCATAGGTTTATACCCGACGGTGATCTCTTGCTTCAGGCACTTTATCTCCCTAGCTTTATGTCTGAAAGTATTACGTCACACGAACAGACGCGTTCGGCTATCACAGAAGACCATCTCAGATCCGCACTCAAAACATCTGAAGTGTTATGGTCGTTCCACTGACGCAATAGAGTTCGATGCACTCTTCAATTGCTGTTTTCATATGCACTATACATAAAAAACTAAATGCGCAGTTATCCCACTACATAGTCAGGTACGATTCATAATATCATCGATTGAACACACACAACACTTAATTCGTTTTAATTTCGTTACATCAATTTGAATCCCAAATAAACAATTATTTAAATGTACTCTACAGAAGAGAAAAAGCGAAACTCTCAAACACTTATTCATTATTGCCATAATCACTTATTCATAATTCAAACCAAAATATCCTTTTAACACCTTTACACCACCGATATATTTAACAGGCTGACCGGATAAAGTGGGCGAACACGATACTAAAATCTGAATAAAAGTGAAAGGCACGTCTGGAAGATATGAGGAACTTTGGCTTTTGCAAACTATTAAAAAGCAATATTAAGTGGCAATAAACTTAGTGGAAACGGTCTAAGAAATCTTCAAGGAGATAGTTGAGCGAGAGGATGCACGATTAGAGGTAAATGGAGTAAATGAAGTAGCTAAAAGCGGAAGAAAGTTTTAAATATATCCGATGTGTGTGTTTCTTTTTATTTTAAGATGCGGCTATTTTCTTACTACCTAAAATAGCTTTGTATTTCTATGAAATATACGCGAGCCTAGATCTGATATGGAAATATTTTCACTGACAAGTAAAGGATCATTCTGTATAATGTTTGGATATACTTCACGCAACACCCTGTATAAAATCATTCAACACAAAGAACCCTACACACGGAAGCTTACAACGACAAATTTCATCAAACGTTGCACTCTCTGTTTCACCAAAAAATTAACAAAAATTACGCAACACAACCGTACATTGGAACTTATCCAAGAAGTAACAAAGAGGTTTATGCCGCGATAAATCATTCGTCATGACCGATAATTGTTCTAAGTCGCATTAATAGCTGCTTTTTGTGTAAGAACAACAAGTAGCGGTGATTTTATTAAGTTATTACAACAGATTCATTTCAAGGTGATACGTAAATGAGTTATCGTCAAGCGTGATCTGTTGTTTATCTGTTTCGTTTTGTAACCTTTTGTTTTGAGGTCTTAATTCTTAATTGGCTAAAGTTGCAGTGATTAACCTATATAGATGTCAATGACCTTTAAGTTACAGTTGTGGTACATCGCTATTCTATGCTTGGTTGAGTGAAATAAATCGATAAACTTAATACTGATTTCGGATATAAAACTATTTATTTCATATTACAACAAAAATAGAACAATAAAAAAAAATCACTCATGAATTCTCATCAAATCCCAAGACAATGGTTTTTATTGCAATTTCCACAGATCTCTAATAAAAGTAAAATGTGTCAAGGCAGCATCAACCATACGTTGTGAATGATAACCGATTGAGCGTCCACGTTATAACTATAATTTTGATCAATGCCGTCATCAGATAACGTTATTTTCTACACGCGATCACGGTACAGCGTTAAAGATTAAAGAATGCAAGAGCGTGGAACGACTGCTTTGGACCTTTTAATGAAGTAAAAGATGCGATTAGAACTTTTGCCTATGGAAGTTTACCATCATAGAATCGTTTAGACCTTTAATTTAAGAAGTATTACATAGTGCATATTTTCACGCTGACATTTGATTTTATAATTGTTACAATGCGTAGTATACGTAGTAATTCGGATAGCTTAAAACGGAAAGCAACACAGCTTGCAAACTGCGTGGCAGTAGGAACAAGAAAGAGGAATGCAAGAGACATAATAACTATACCAGAGATACCAGACATTCTGTTTCTGTTTGTAAGCCACTGCAGTCGGTTAGAGTCACTAAATGTTGCACTGTACCGAATCTTTCTCTACTTTCTCGTAATATAATGATTGTGAAAGTTGGCAAAATTATCAAAAGTAAAAACTGCTGCATTGATAAAGATGCAATTTGGCTTTAGGTAAGCCATATTTTGGATGCTAAGAAAGGTCTTCCAAGAGGGCGATGCAGAGAAGACCTAGTTATATTCGTGGTAACATATCTACGATTATCTCAAGATACGACGACAGAGTAACGGTTATAGTACGATCTATTTATTCCAATAAGCACCCACGCGTGTAAATAATACGTGAATGAACAGTGCCAAATTAAAATTGCATCAATGGTTTACCGAGAATACTGCCAATGAGCTTTTACGTTTTCAAACATTAAAACATGTTTTATTTACAAACGTTTACTTTGTGCTATATTTTATTTGAATAAGTTTTATTGGTCAAAGACAGGAAGTTAATATGAAGATCATAACCAACAGAAACGATTTCTAAAACTACAAAAGCGAATCTCGTTCATGCCTTTGCTATATATCCTTAGGGCCTTAACTATATTTTTACATAATGCATTTATAAGGTCTGCTTTACTCGAACATCTGTTGAAGGGCTGCATCTTTCTTGCTGCTAAACAATACAATTTTATGGACTTAGAAGAAAAAATACACAAGCTAGTATCGAATACTTAATCACGACTTTCGCTGCCCTTAACAGCAAAGTTGATGAAATATGGCATACTTGAAGCTTTAAAGTACCAAACATTCAAAAATACACTTCAGTATTAATAACAGCCATACTAATTATACAAACGGGGTTAACAAACGCTAAACTAGACTAAATTATGACATTTTTATGCTAAAACGCGGCCATTTTAAAAAATCCTTTTAATGGATTAAGGGTGAAATTCGACCTCAAACACAACGAATGCGTGTTAGAATACATTTACATAATTTGTGATAAATCAGTGGAAAGTGGATCAGAGTGGCCGGCCCATTGCCCTTGCAGTAACGTGTTGACGGGAAAATAAACATGACAACTCGTTCGTCATATTTAAAGGTAGCTTTATGTTTATATGCGAAGGCCCTTGCATTCACAAATCAGAAATTTCTTCTCCGAGAGAGAGAAAAACGACAATGGCATATAAGCAATTAGTAAATTTTAAGTTATTACATCACTTTACAACGCTATGAATAAGAAACTTACTTTAAAATAAAATATTAAATTTCGATTTCCCAAATATATCAAGTCACTAAAATGCAACAGCTGTATGACTTTGTAGTCTGCCACTCAGCAAAATATATTCTGACTTCTGGTAGTAACTAAAGGCAATAACCTCAACCAAATCAACTGCACTGTTTAAATGGATACTTTAGCGAAGACGTAAAATATATTTGGATTTAGGAGCACTTGCGGCTATCGGCCCTAACAATTCAAACATTAACGATACAGGTCAGTAGTAAGGGATTCACCGATACCCGAGCACCTGCGACGGCACCCCGCGCCCCCGGCCACGGGGGGGTCCGCGAGCTGCTCCAGGGCCGGGGCACTATACTATCCGCGAATTAATTTGATATCAACCGCGAATTAAATTGATATCAACCGCGAATTAAAATTATACCGACCGCGAATTAAAATGATATCAACCGCGAATTAAAATGATACCGACCGCGAATTAAAATGATAGCACCCGCGAATTAAAATTATACCGCCCGCGAATTTCATTGTTATCGGCCGCGACTTTCAATGATACCGTCCGCGGATTACTCTTGTACCGTCCGCATGTTACGTCGAAGTTAACCGTGGATTTCATTACCAACGTCCGCGGATTGCATTTATATCACCCGCGAATGGAGTGATGCATTAACTTTACTCATGCTCTACGGCTCATTTTCAAGCTTGACATGTTCCCTTTGTATCGTTATGCTTTTGTCTTTCTACATTCTATCAGTGATCCTTTTTTATTGAAAAACGCTAAGGTCTTTGTATCGTATTTCTACTTAATAACCGTTTACAATTACTCAATACTGACCCTTTACACATTATGGCCATTGTTTGTGAAAGATAAATCAATCAATTGTTTGTCATACATAATACATTACCCAAATTCTAGGTACAAAACCTTTGCATCCTCTCATTGTTCCCCCCACGGGTGGTAACTATATTTTATCAATGATTTACTACTTCTCTATTATTTTAACAATAGGTCTCGTCTCTATTATTCCCATTTTCGAATAATACGTATTCAATATAAAATTTATGGTGAAAGTTGGAAACATGTTGAGTCTTGTCTGTACGGAAACAATACTCGCTCTCCATATAAAAGACCGACTCAAAATCACATGGTATCGTATTCCACTCTGTGCTCTGTTCCAAGCGAGATCTCCAGTTAAGTGTAATAGTGAAGTGTTAAAATAGTGAAACTGTTATAAAAATGAATGTAAGTACCTTTTATACTTTGACCTAACGTTGTTATAACCAACCAGATGTTTAATTAATTGTTTATTGTATGTGTTGTCCACGAGGTTAATACATTTTAGCTGACTTCGATCTCTTATTAATTTATCATTGTTATTAACTTGTACATTTATACTTAGCATACCTATACGTATTTATCACATACTACTTACTTAACCGATAACTAAAACATTTTTATAAATTTTATTACAGTTTCCTGAAAATACTTTCAAGAGTTATTATTACGCTGATGACAACGACGAACCTAGTGACGAAGAAGGGACGCTCGCAGCCAAAGTCAAAAAGGCGATCATAGCCAATAAAAGATCGAACGAATTTAACAACATCGATGACTTTTTCGAAAACCAAAGAAGAAAAAGACAAATACGAAAAAGTCATCCAGTGTTGGTCGATCAACGAGTGGTGGCGGCATTTCATACATCAAATCTAATAGCGACGACGGCACACATGCATCACACCTGATTAAAATTGAAATTTACGACGTTAATAAAATAAAAATATTGCAACGATCGAACAGTGGAAACACGCTGAAGTGCGACTTAAATATTACGCAGAAAGTGACTGTGATAAGAACTTGCAAACCGTAAAGGACACCATATACAATATTACTAAACAGTTGGCTAGTAAGGACGATTGTGTGAAATATACAATAGATACAGACAAATGAAGAAAGTGTCAGTGTGTAGTGCCAGTGCATAAACTTTTTATAACTTAATAACTTTGAAATGTTCTTCGTGTGAAAGAAATAATTGATTTCATTTAGATATTATGCTTTGTTCTAAGAAACCAATCATTGTATTTTTTGCGATTGCTATACTTAAATATTTTAATAATTTAGATTGTATTGTAAAACAGTGTTTTAAGTTACTCATCTATTTGCATTTTGAACTCTTTGTGCTAGTGCTAAGTATAATTATTGTAAATACTTATGATTCTTTTAATATTTGTCAAGTCAAGTCAAGCTTACGATTGTAAAGTAATTGGGAACCGTTAAAACATGTTTGGAACTAATTATATTTTTTGTATTAGTTTATTAGTATAGAATAAAGAAAAAATAACAAAACATCGTGTCTTTAATATTATTTATTCAATTTAAAACATTATTAAATAAACCATTTAATAACACATCATTATATATAGTATTGGCACCAAATAATTGTTGAAAATCTTTGAGACTCCTGCCATAGTATTTATAATACAAATACATTATACAGTACTCTCCACACACAATAGTAAAATCATTTTGAATTCGATTTGTATTGTAATTCCACATTCTAGAATTTCTCGCTAAAACATTCGGTGGTATCCTTGAGGTGGTCGACCATATGAGTCAAAATACTGTCCAAATCCATTCTTATCTATGTGTATGGCAACCCAATGAGAACCTGGTTTATTATCAGGATCTAAGTTACTTACTATGTATGCAGGAGTTACAACATATATCGGTAAACGATTGGCTGCATACACATTATATTCAATGCATGGATCAATTTTTTTCAAGTAATTCTGTATTTCTATTGTATTCATTTTATTTACTAAAATGTGGCACAATCTTATCAGGTTGAACGACAAAGTGATAATATCATCAATATGGTTAACAATAACCTGTTATGGTTCTCTTTATTGAAAGACAGATATTTTTTGTGGGGTTGCAAGGATTAAATTACAAAAAAATAAATATTATATGATGTAATCATTTTATTGAGCAATTTAAAATACTTAATCTATAAACAATTTTTATTTTCTTAACTACTATAATCTACTGAAATATTACGGTTTTATCTATTTCAATAACATTATCAAACTCTGCATAAACAATACAGTTAATAGTTTGCGTCAAAGCTGTTTCAAAACGAACTTCTAATCTTACACTACCATGTTTTATAAGATTCCAGTGACTGGAAGAGTTTGCTGATAAATCAGGTGTCAAATCAAACGCTAACATACAATACCCTTTGGCATATTGTTCTCGAGATATTCCATTACCTTCATTAAGAAAATGTATACCTGTACCGGAAAACAACGTATGATATACCGAAGTAAAAATATTGCTGTCGAATGAGGGTTGTAAAGCTTTTGATGGTATTTGTTGACCATCTATATATAAACAAAAAGTATTAATATCATAATTTTCAAAGTTGAACGGGTTTTTAGTGAGATTTCCATTAAAAGCAGCGTTATTCACAAATCCAACTATACACCTTTTAGGTACTTGTCCTAAGAAAATATTATCAAGAGTTTTTCCTTGAACACCTGATGGTATTGTTAAAACTTTAACTTCAGCTCGAGGATAGGATATTTAGCTGTGGTAGATGCCAAAACCTTCTGGTGTGCAAGTAACACGCTTGGATTGATTCGTGCTCTACGAATAATTAAAGTTGCATCCGTAATGGATACCTTCAATTTAAGGTCAACTGAAGAGGCCATAAGATTGAAATTTTCTCTAGAACGAACTAACTTAACACACATATCAACACCGTTAATCAAAAATTTTTCTTGATTGAATAAATCACCATGTAAATGACCAATCATTTCAATTTCTTTACTCTCACCGGCTAACTCTTGTCTTTTGATAAATCCTTTATTAGCATCAGTCGTGGAATCCATGTTGCCAGCTGTGTCTTCGTACCATAAACCACAGGTGAGGTGAGAGTTTTTAGCCGCAGGAGCATAATTCAACAAGTTTTCTATATAAGCGCGATAAGCATAGGTGTTATTGGGTGGTGACACAAGTTTTTGATTCAGGTATACATCAAGTTGACTGAAGAGTGAGTGTAACCAATTATTCACAGGAGCCACAACTGTAGACGTCACTAGTTTAGTGTTATCTTGATTCAATATTTTAGCTTTTAAGTGAATTAACGTATGAGAAAGATCTATGTAGTCATCGCCTGCTCCGGGAACTTGAAATTCTATTGGACCATCGTCCGCTAGTGACGAAATTGGCTTATAATGAATCCAAATCCCACTTTCAATGCTAGTTTGTGTAGATGGCAATGCAAACAAATCTAATTCAGACTTAATGCATTCACAGGAATGACTGTGTAAAAAGACATTTTGATTAATTGTTAGAAAATATATCTTTGATCTGTTTTGAAGTAATTTTCGATTTTTTTAGAGCTTTCACTTTCGCAGTCAACGATGGAATGACTCCTGGTAGACGTTTTCGTTTTGTTATATAGCCCGATCCGGACATATTAATTCTATCAATTTTTTCGTCTGCTTTTCGTTTCAAGTTTGAACCAGCTTCTTTAAGACGTGTTTTTATTGAATCCTCCATAGGTCGCGCACTAACCATATCTGTCAATAGGCCAACACCAGCACTCAATGCCTCTTTACCAACAGCACGAACCCCACTAGATAGTAATGGTAAAACTGACCTAAATAAACCCCCAAGGAAACTTCCGATTCCATGCCCCTTTGATATGATGCCCTTTGTATACCACTCCTATACCTGACCCAGCTTGATGAGAGTAATAGCGTTCATACGGGCATGTCATATTGTGGAATTCAGAATGCATTATAATTTTTGAAGTGTAGTTTAACACACACTGTTCCAAATTGGAATGGTATCTTTTGTCCAGTGCTTGACCTTATATCTATTTCAATGGTATCGAATTCCCTTCGCATGACGGGTAAATAATGCGGAGGTGAAAATACATGCATTTTATTGGCTCCATAGATGTATTTTGAAGGATCTAATGGTATGATTCTTAGAAGTGAGTGAGTCACATGTCACCCACAATTTGAGGTTCAACTATATCACACAAACGAAAAGTTGAGATGGTAA
>NC_051117.1:4918246-4935017 GCF_014839805.1 Manduca sexta | reverse complement strand
TAGCAAATAGTATTTTGTTATTGATTATGCTGGTAAATTCTGAGGTCCGTGACTTGTGACATAATTCTTTGAAGGTATATAAAAAGGAAGCAATAATTATTACCATTCTTTAAAGTTTCAAGCGACGCTATCAACTTTTGCATATTGCGTATCATCAACAATTAATAAGGTGACAGTGTGTAGACGTTATATAGATAAATTAAAATCAATCAACCGTTAAGATATATTTTGTGTTATATTACCAAAATCTAGATACGTTGTGACCTGTAACCCCAAGACCGGGAACAAAACAATGACTAATTTGTTTACATCATAAAATATTCCCGAGTAGTTATTTTCATTGGAGTTTCCGAGATAACAATAAAATTGACCTTTCTCCTCAATAATGAGTTGATATGGCCTCAGGCGCAACGGACGATAATAGGTCCAAAACCAAAGTGTTTGTATCTAAGCCCTACATCAAATGTAGATATTGTCGTTTATTTCTATTTTATTTATATAAACTTCAAATTATGTAAGTAATTAGGTACCAGCTTTACTAAAATACATAAGATAATGTTATCACTGAAGTACAAAGATCAAATTCCGTGGTGAAATCCATAATATAATATAATAAAATTAAATTGATAAACGTTTAACATCCGTCAGTATAAATACGCTGAAAAAATTGGACTGATGGCAGAATCAAACCTAAATCAGTAGAAAAATGTTCCTCGTGATACTGAGTTTGGCAGCAGTGGCTGTCGCTGCACCTCACAGCCCGCGACAGCATTTCGTTCAACCTTGGGGACAACCCCATGAATGCAGAGGATGCAACCTTGTAGGTAAAGCGTGGGCTGAGTCCCCCAATTTTGTTTCACCTTGGGATATCACTATGGAAGATTTTATACAGCATGTGCCGACGTATCACAAAGGAGCTACAGCGAAGGTCGAAGATGATAAGTGTCTAATATTGATTCCACTAACCGGCATCGAGGAGGAAGACATCGCGGTAAGAGCAACAGAAAATTTCATGGCAATGAAAGCTATCTCATCAAACGAACTGAATGGAGTATATACATGTTTCTCTCTTCCTAAAAATGTTGATTCGGCTGGCACGTGGACGTATCACGACGGTGTTTTGAAGATTGTCTTACATTTAAAAGAATAAAGTTCAAAATACTTTGCACGGACGGTGTGAACGGAAACGAACTTCAGAAGAGTATATCAAAGTGTTATATTGACACCTATAGTACTGAAGATATATTTTTGCTTGAGTGTATGTTTCCTATAAGTGGTGAACTTATCGATCATAAAAGCAGATTAATACAGTTAGTTTTGAAAGATGATCAAACCAATGTATCTTGCTAGGTAACAATATGGAATTTGTACAATACAATTTTGGTGTGCCACCATATTTTTTATGACGTTGAAGATAAAAACTTCAGTCTTAAAACACTTCATGTTGCATTTGATTTGTATATACTTCAATAAATGGACAATAACTAACAAGATTTGCTCACTCGCTAATGATTAAAGCAAGCTTTCATGTTCGGTTTGTAACCACTCCAAAATTATTCTAAATAAATTAAAAACACATAAACACGAGTGTAGTATTTTTAATTAATATTAACGTTACATTAATTTATGTATTGCCAATCGAATTGGAAAAACAATGGTAATCATAACAAGGAATAATAGGCACATCGTAAAATACGAAAGGAATTTTGTCTCCCACTTTTCCCTACAGTCAATTTATTTTCGACTTCGACTCGCCAAATATTTGGCACACAGTAATTGGTGTGTTCTGTGAAGGCTCTGACTTACTGAGAATGGAGTGGCGATAAACGGCTCAAATATTCTTGGAATGACGGTCAATAAATATTTTCTAGTCAGCAAGGGTGGGAAATTTTTAAAATACCCTCGACTACAACATATTTCGGCGTAGGAGCGGTTATAGTATTGTTAGAATATAAGTACTTTTGCATTTGTGACACTTTTTCTAAAACACAAGAGCGTTTGACATACCGGGGCAGTGGTCTTTGACAAGTTTGATTTTAGTTCGTTGGTGAAATATTAGTGAAAGTATTTCTGTAGTCAGTGATGCTTATTTTAATTTAAAATCAAAACCGCTAAAGGTTCTAATACTATTGTATTTCAGCTTGGACCATTTGAAGTTAGTGTACCCTAGAAATTACGAAACTAAGGGCTTGTTTCACAAACTTCACGTAAATTTTATTTAACAGTTAACGTATTAAGCAGCTAATGAAGTACGCATTTTATTATCATTATTTTGTGAGTATAGAGTGTGACTTTTGTATTTGGTCGGTTTATACATTGATATAACGAGTAACTTCACTCTCATAGGGCAGTGAGATGGCAATCCAGATTGACTGGAGAAAAAACAGGCGCGGGACCAACGGCTTTGCACTCTTTGCGAGGTACGGGCGCATCACACCGCCAACTTCCCAACTCCGTGCTGAGATAATTAATTTTAAGACGGAAAAACAGAGTTACAGTTATGTTGGCCCAACATGAGATTAGAACACAAGACCTCAGCGCGTTAGTCATATTAGTACCACGTATCCATTACAACTAAGCCAGCGAGGCAGTCAACCAATTATATATAGTATCACGCTGTCTGTCTGTCTTCCACTTACAGGGTTCGGCAGGACTTTTGTCACACCCACATTTCGTGACTTGTATTAGGTGCGCTTTTTGTCGTTTGCGGTTAAAAGTAGTAGGTCGCTTATGCCATTTACTAGGGATAATTTTAGGCTTCGAGTTGACACTGAGCAAAATTTATATCACTGCCTACCCGAGATTGAACAAGAGACCTCAGCTCGACAGTCGTACTGAACCAAGCCATCACAGGCACCATTCGTTTGCTATTAAAACATATCGCTTCGCTTAGCTCATTGTGTGCTTACCCATAACTCCAGTTATCGGTGAAGACAAAGGAAATAAATTTACTGAAATTTGTTTGCAAACGTATACGAATGGGATTGTTAGCGAGATATAGAGGTACAAACAAGGCGGCTCCCCAACCGTTTAATGTAAATGATTTAAAAATATATGCATAGGTGCAATATTGTCTCAAACAATATTGGGTCCTTCCAGCGGAGCCAGAAGAAGCAAGTAAGTAGGCCGGCATAACTGTGCCGATCGTTCGAAAATGTTTATCTCTTGCCTCTCTTGACTTACTAAAGGTTTGCAATGAGGCCACTTAGCCATGTAAAGATAAAAAATATGAAAATAGTTTTACTTATACTAGGTGTTTAAATGGCTTTCTATTAACCAAAAAAAAACATAATCAGTTGAGTACTTATTTATTAAAACTTCCCTCTAGAGATTTTATAACACATAATGTCTCTTATTTCAAGAGTTGTAGCTAAGCCTCATTACGCGGGCATGTTAGGTTTAATAGGATAAGAACATTTGACATTAACTGGGCACAATCTTAGACTCCTGGCAGAAATCGGGCGGAACAAATGAAAAAAAAATATTGGTTAGAACAAAAAAATGTATAGGCAATTTGAAATTTTCAATAGGTTCAAATATGTGGGTGACTGTACCTTCACACCTCACGTCATTCCGAAAAGGTGCCAACATCAATCGAATATTAATTTTGCAAGTCGACCCTCAACAGGGGAACAAAAGAGCGGGAACCATTCACGTGCCCTTTGAGGTCCAAAACCTTTGAAGATTTCTGTACGGCTTTGACGCATTTTGATTTTTCCTTATTCCTCGATTATGTTAATGGTGATTTGGGTGGAATTACCAGAATTACCTTTGTTATACGTTAGAAACTGACTGCCTCGGTGGTATGGTTACGGTATGAGTGCAGTGCTGAGGTCTCGGGTTCTATTCCCGGGTCAGGTAAAGAGATATTGGGTTTTTCTAGTATTAGCCCGTAGTCTTTAATTTATAGCCACAGTGATGGGTCACATCCTGAGAGTTGGGACAGAATACGCATGGCAGAAAATGGGTGTACCAGTTGTGTGGTTCTGTTTACCCATTTCGGGATAAAAGTCGTGAGTATGTGTGTTTTTGTTTAAAATTAACACAGGAACCGCTGTACCGATTTAGATGAATTTTGGTGAACAATATACTAGTTCTATCATAAAAATCGTTGACAATTTCAGACTCGTTTACCAAATAAGCTATGTACTCAAGTAATACAAGTTCAAATTAACGGAAAAACACTCATAATTAGTGATGAAACTTACGTCTTTCTTAATAAAGTTTGTAGTCGGAAGTAAGAAGTTAAATAAAATTTAAAATAGTTAAACTGGCTGATGAAGGTAGTTAAAAATACTGTGGAATCAAGATGTAGGGTATACATGGTCACCGTTCAAGTACAGCGTAAGCATCAAAAAGAGGTAGTTAGGGTTTTGGTTATTTTCGATGGCTTTTCGCCGTGCGTATTCAATCCCATGATATGACAGAGGCCAAGATTCCAGATAACGGTCTGATAATGAGTAGAAAATCAGATATTTTGCTCGACCCGGGAATCGAACACGAGACCTCAACACTGTCATACTGTAAAACAACTACACCACCAAAGTAGTCCTTGGTATTTATTTATTTACGCAGCACGTAGTGGTTCAATATATAATGATTTAGTTTACGTGGATGTTCGACATTGGAAAATGGACTTTATCGACGAACACCTCAGTCCGCTTCGTGACCACGAGGGTTGCATAGCTTCGAAATGTAAGGTAAAAAAAACCTTTTAAATATAATACATACAGTTCAGTTTTATTTCAAGGTACATCGATTCGAATTAAACTTTTTAAATCACTAATAATTCGTAACTAAAGTAGTTTACTTGAAGGTTCAATACCTATTTTAAAAAATTAACTCATTTTAATTCGCAATACGACAGCGCAATTAGTGAGACAACATAAAAGCAGGTTATAAAACTCGAAAAATATGCAATAACCTAAAATGGCTGTTGTGCAATTAACTTGGCAGATGCAAGTCTAGTTAATGCTAGATCTAGAATGCTTCAGTTAACGTACGAATTATGAGCTTTATGTGTCGCTGTTTCGGATGGAATTGGACAATTACTCTGGATTAAATAAAGCAATTGTAACATAGTTGAACATAGCAATTTTGATATCTAATTTGTTTATTTGTTAGTCATTGCCTGCGTCTGCCCGCGTGGTTTTTGATAAATAAAAATAAGCTTGGAGTTCTTTTTCTGCTTTTCTTCTTCGAGGAGTCATTACTTTGGTAGCTACTGAAAGTTTGGTAGGTAAGCTAGCCTGCCAGCCCGAGCTGGCTTCTTTGGTTTACCTACTTTTGAATAATTTCATCCCTAATTAAAAACGTCCGTAGACATACAATTAGTTTAAATGCAATTTAGCAATAATAACTATTCTTATAACTTGTTTTGACGAACTATAAGTACAACGTTGTTCGAGTACGTGACATTTTTTTTTTCAATAAATGCAGTAAGCAATATGTTTTCTTGGGATTTATATATTTGGCTTATTCTTTTGCGCCTTGCTGCTCAGTTTTCGTGTATTTCATAGCCAATAGTGTTAAAAATACATTTTCGATCGGATTCTCAATTCGTCCAGTCTGCAGCTAGCTCGAAAATATAAAAAGTTCAAAATAAATGAGTGTTGCTATAAATAGTTTTAATGAAAACCTGCTGCAAGGAATCCGGCGGGAAAGTGCGAGATTTAAATTACGCTTTCTATTTGTGTTTGTTAAATCTCGCTAATCCTTAATCCGATGTTTCGTATTACAATCCCGGCTCCTTGAGGAACGGCGGGAGTCATGGGATGGCAGCGGGAATAAACAAACACGATATATTTCCAGTTAGAGACCAAGAAATATGATGCTTGCATAGCTGAGAAATTCCTACATACTTGAGTAATATAATAAGAATATCAGCCCTATATTATATACTGTCCCACTGCTGGGCACGGGCCTTCTCTATTGAGAGCGATTAGGCCTTAGTCCACCACGCTGGCCTAGTGCGGATTGGTGAACTTCACACACCCTCAAAATCCCTATAGAGAACTACACAGATGTGCAGGTTTCCTCAAGATTTTTTCCTTCACCATTAAAGCAAGCGATGATTCATAAAGAAAACACACATGATTTTAGAAAAGGCAGTGGTGTGTGTCCTCGCGTTTTGAACCTGCGGTCATTCGTCTCGGCAGTCCGGTTGTAAGTAGTAGAAACTTACTAATTAATTGTTTTATGTCGCTAGCAGTCTATTACTTGGTACACAAGCAGTAGATTCAGTGATTCAGTTTTTCTAGCGAAAAACACTTCAGCTAATCTGCGGAACGCTGTGTGTCCGACACTGACGAGATTATTCGTCTGACGACTGAGAAACCATTAGCGTTACCTTGTCTCTTAAAAGACTTCTCAAAAATCTATCTTTCCTTACACAGCTTTTATTTCATTGGGTAATAACCACGTTCATACAAATTTCTAGTTTTTTTGTGTTTTTTTTAGTAATGATAGTTTGGTATTTATCTGTGTAACTAAATCGCTCAACGACTCCTTTATCGCCGGAGGGATAGGCAGAGGTGCAACTATGGCACCTATTTTCTATGATGTGGTTGGGGCGAGCCTATCGCCATATCGGGCATAAACTCCAGAATCTGGGTTGATTCTGAGCAGAAAAACCCAATATCACTTTGTCCGACCTGAGAATTGAACCCAAGACCACTGCAGTCGTACCATAATACAGCTACGCCACCGAAGTAGTTGAAGATACATAATATTATTTCAAATTTCTTCGCGTTTTGAGTTTTGCCTATTCGAACCTTAGATTTGACTCGGTTTGGTACAATCTTTATTTTTTAGCTTCGTGTCTATACAATGAAATAAATAAAATTTTATATTTATTTAATAGAATGTTATAATATATTGTATCAATAAACAAGGTTTGTCAAACTGAAAAGTACCAGGGCGTAAGGAACTCAAAGAGAAATTTCAAATATAAATGCCGTTGCATTTACTTCGCAAACAGTACTCCAATAACGGTAATGGAATGGAGAAACAAAAAAGTCACGATCAATTTATGGAATTAAAGGGCTTTGGTAAGATTGAAAGTTGACGCGGCCGGTCCGGGATGATCCGTGGATTACCGCGGGATTAGGATCCCGGCCCCACGGGATCCCGGGCCCTCGCAATAAGAACTCTGCCGAGATTATAAGAAATGAATCAAACGCTCGCTTATATTGAATACAGTGATGTAGAGATGTATGATGTGGTTTGTTTTTTCATAGAAAAATGGCTGTAATGTTAATTTCTTCCCTCAGATAGTATTGTACAAGTATTATTGCGGTTCTGTTTAAATTATATTCTAGCGAATGTAATATATCTATGAATTTGATAAGACTTAGGAACTGCTCCACAACTTTAGAGTGAATGCTGCTTGTCACATTTATACTAATACTAGCTTTCGTCCGCAGCTTCGCCCGTGTGGATTTCGCACTTCAAAAATGCAGGAGGTGCTCAATTTGTCGGGATGTTTTTTTAATGTATGGCGGTATGCAGGTGGTCCGATTGTCCGGTCAGGGTCTGATGATGGGATCCTGGTGAAATCGAAGGAAGCATATAGCATGATTCAGTATTCAGGCGTGATGGCTTATTATTAGCGTATTTCATGTATAACTTTGGTGTTTCTATACCGATTTCTATGATTCTTTTTTATGGAACATTTAATAATGTTAACTATTTTAATTAGGGATGACTGAGAGTGTTATAAACGTAAGAGTAGACAAATATAATGAGAAAGCTTCGAACTGCTAAGCTATCGGGAGTTACACGTGTTATTGTGAGTCAACCATAAAAGATAGACATATGCTGTCGTGGGATATTTTTACATAATTTTAAGGAGAACATTTCCGTCATACATGATTTCTGTGTAGCTTTAACCATTAAGGTTGCACACGCGACGGAAGCTTAAAAATGGAGTAACTTCTCCCGTTTTCCCAACATTTCCCTTCACTGCTCTGCTCCTATTAATTGTAGCGTGATGAAAAGTATACTATAACCAGCTCAGGAGTATGAAAAATAATTGTACCAAGTTTCGTTAAAATCCGTCGAGTAGTTTTTGTTTCTATAACGGTTATACAGACAGACAGACAGACAAAAATTTTACTAATTGCATTTTTGGCATCAGTATCGATCCCTAATCACCCCCTAATAGTTATTTTGGAAATATATTTCATGTACAGAATTGACCTCTCTACAGATTTATTATAAGTATAGAATAGATATAAAGCTGAAGAGTTTATTTCTTTGAACGCGTTAATCTCAAGACCTACTGAATCTTTTTTTTTCACTGATAGGTAGTACATTACTCATGAGTGCTATAGGCTTTATTGACGGAACGTTATTTCAAAATGCCTCATCTGTAAGTAATACATCGTTGTTGTAAGTGACCGAGGCTACGCGCACTTCGATTCCATTATATTAGTTGGTAGTTACTAAAGACAGTCCATTGATTCCTCACGTATTCAGACGAGTGAAAGGGTTGGCTTTGCGACGTGAACTATTTCTATGTGTTGGCGTATTTATTGAACTGATCAAATAGATTCTGCTTGTTGAAATCTAATTTTATTATCTAAAATAGGAACAAAGAATTAAATCAAGTTGATGCTCAAATTGATTTAACATTATCTTACTAATGTCATTGATGCGAGACTGCGAAAATGTTTTGATGTTTGTTAAAACACTTAAAGCATTGGAATGTTTGCCGTCAAACATGACAGCTACATGACATTACGCGTGTCACGGGAAAATAACCTTATTATGTAGTATATAAGGTTATATTCCCGTGACACACGTAAATGTCATTTAGCTGTCATGTTTGCCGGCAAACATTCCGATGCTTCATGAATTAAACGCAAAAACAATTGAACGGATCGCATTTGGCATTTGGGTAGAGAATGTCCTGAATTAATGTAATTTGTTTCGATAATTTGCTAAAATGGGAAATAATTATCAAATTTTTAAATAGTTGACGCTGGCTTCATATTGTTTAAAGGCATTCTGTGGCAAGAAAGTCTTTTTAATCGCGTGAAGCTGCTAACACCTACTAAGTAATAATTCTAACTTCATTTCTAATGTAAGATGTCATGTCTTACTGAAGTGGAATTGAAGGAGATGAGTCTCATACCTTTATAGACAGGTTATACAGTTCATAGGACCCATCGTGAATAAGGTAGTCGCATAATATTGCGGTAGATACTAGTGAAAACATTATAGGACTTATCTATTTAAATTGATGTCACTTTTTAAACAAATAAAAAACACGTCGTATTGGGATTATAGAGACACTAAGTTTCATACATACATACATAACATCACGCATTTTATCCCCGAAGGGGTATGCAGAGGCGCAACTAGGGCACCCACTTTTCGCCAAGTATGTTCCGTCCCATGATGTGATAGGGGGCGAGCCTATCGCCACTAAGTTTCATACGTATTTAAAATCGGTTCCTTTTTCTGTGTTTTTTTCAAGCTAAAAAAATGTCGTTTAACAAAATTAGTCTTTAACCCGTCGATTTGTTCTATATAGTATTGTACTTTTGAAAACTCAGATAAGTCGTTAAATGCAAGGCAACATCGTAGCAATCAACGAGTCACTTTCCGTTAATTTCTATGCAAAAAACCCTGTTTAAAGCTATCAAAGTTGTTGTTACCCAAGATTAAATAACACTACAAAGTTTCATCATAATATAATCTTTCACTTTACACAGAAATTAATGGAGAGTTAATTAAAACTATCCGTTAAAAAGTAGTCTTGATTACTTAATTGTAAGTTTTATAGTAGTTCCAAAGAAACCTTCAGGCAGTTAGCTCGGCTTTAGTTTATCTTGATAGAAAATTGTTGTATTAATTCTGATTGCGTTATAATATAATAATAATAGCCCTGTATTATAAACTGTCCCACTGCTGGGCACGGACTTCTTTTACTACAGAGAGGGATAAGGCCTTAGTCCACCACGCTGGCCTAGTGCGGATTGGTAGACTTCACATAATCTCAAAATTCCTATAGAGAATTTTTGAGGTACGCAGGTTTCCTCACGATGTTTTCCTTCACCGTTAAAACAGTGATAATTAACGTGCGTTTATACTCCTCGGAAGTCGCGAAAGTTGCCAGATGATACCTTTAAATTGAGTCAAGAAATCCCCAAGAAAAAGGGTTTTCGAGAAAAATTCCCAAAAGATACTAGCTTATCCGACCAATAACTGTCTCTGATTTTCTGTATAAAAACAGCTGTTTTGACTACTCATTAGTTACTTTGGATTAAGAAATCTCTGTGCTCCAAACGTTGTCCCAAATATTTCGTGCCCCCAAATTTGGGGAAACATCGTGCACCTGGCAATTTTGTCCCAAGATATGCACTTCCTTACTTTGCGTTCGACTTTGAACAAACACCTTTTTCTAACATACATTGGGCGGAACTTAATTCTTTATGTCAATATGTGGTACTTCTGTTTAATTAAATTTTACAATAAGGTCATTTTTTCAAGAAAACACGGCACGAAGACCGGGCGGGACGGCTCACGCCTCAATATAGTACTGCAGATGTTGGATCTGGCTAGACTGATTGCTAGCTTTATTTAAGATAATGGGACGCTATCGTGTAATGATCAATCGGCAGATTTATATGCATTGATACAAATATTTAAGTATATATTTTTGTTACATGTATTTTTTTTCACTCAGAACCCGCGAGCATAGCTTAGCGTTAAAGGTGGTTACTCACCGACGCATGGGTTGTGGTTGACTACCGCGAAGATCCTGTCGCAGCGTTTCTTCATGTGGGTGTTAGGGCAGATGCAGCCAAAGAGTGGCGACAGGCGCAGACCCGCCCAGGCTTCGCGACAGGCTTCCCTGAATCACAGCGTATTTGTATTAATTTGCTATAATTATTGTTTGAAGGGGCAAGAAGGTTCTGGAGGGGAGGCCACGAAATCTACCCATGAGGTGGACACATGATCTCATAAAAGTCGCAGGTCGCTGGATACGGGCGGCTTTCAATAGGGCGATCTGGTAATATTTGGGGAAAGGCCATGTTCAGCAGTTGACATCCTGCGGCTGATGATGATGATTAAGGTTGAGTTCCGTTATAGTTTGCATAGTACGTTAATGAGAAAGTCCTTTTATTTAAGGTTGAATTTTCAACCATTTCTATTATACGAATGACTGTCCAATTCCAATTAGTTGCAATTAGTCGTATCGTTTGTACGACAATTACTAACTTTGTCTGCATATTATGCTTATTTGTGAGATATGTTATCTGATGATTAAAAAAATAAGCCTACATTTATTGTAGTTAATATTTCAACGATTGTCGTCAATGTAACTTTTTTCTATCGATAAATAATAACGTAATTACTTTGTAATTGTTCATGTTTATATTTTAAACTGTAGTAACTGTAAATATTTAAATTAATCTACTTTAATTGTATTTCATATTGATAAATTAAATAAACTATTTTGAATTAAAATGCCAAGCCGAGGAATATTTAAATTACTTCTATAGGTGGTTTGTTGACAATTCAGTTGAAATTGTAGTTGATTTATTAAGTTGCAGCTATCTAGATAAATTAATAAAAATTTCTACTACCGATCATCCATGCGACATTCTCCGTCCCGAGCCTTGCAAGCATTCTTGAATCGGTCGAACAGCGCAGAGCATGCCTTCTCGTTATGACACACGCTCAGAGCGTACGTGCATGTGGGTAGAGTTTCCACCGGGTACGGATCTTTTTCTGTAAACGTAATCTTTGGTTTAATATCACTAATTTAATAGTGGCACTTTACTCCTCATAACTGTAGAAAAATTTGTGCCTTTTGGGCTGGGTAATATCGACTTTGTGTTGCTTATCTACAAAGTTGATGTTGGATTAACTAAGCGTGGTCATCAGAGTATTTTAAACTCGCTCTGCTTACTGATGGTAAGTAAAACTAAAGTAGTGTAACTCAATTTATATTGCTACTGTTTCTGGGAGGTTATTATTAGTACAACTTGATCGTTTTGTCATTTAATTATAAAAATCGAAGGAAAAAGGACTTTTGTCAACGGACATACGATTCAGATTTAATATTTTTACTATGGCCCTAAAAGTCTCCGAAACCCGCCTTCTTTGAAAGGAATATTTCGCAAGAAGTAATCTGATGGAATCACTTACCCTTCTTCATGACGAAGACGCAGGGATGGTCAAACAAGAAGTCGCGGAAGGAGTTACACTCGGGATCAACGTTCGGTTCTCGACAGAGGCACGTCGGTTTAAAGAACGGGAATGCTTGCAGGGTCCTCAGAGCCGCCTGACACTTCGTCACAGTCACCGTAGAGCAAGCCACTGGAACAAAAGAGGTGGTTTAGTTTTGACGTTGCGAATGGGATTTGTGGAGCCATCAGGTTTTATACGACTAATGCCGCCATTATTTAACTTGATTTTAAGTATCTTATCCAAATAATATAATATTGAATAATACTTCTCCCGTGGGATGATAAAATGATAGACACTTTTGAATTCTAGCCACTGTAACATTGCTGTTAATATTAAAGCGAAAATTTTTCTTGATGTCGAGTTGTTTGAAGTTTATCATTAAATTGATCATACTGGAAACACATTAATATTTGTTAGAAATAAGTGCCTAATAGGACTACTATATCAAAGAACTCAAGTAGATGCAACTGCGGGTAAAGTATTAAAAAAAATGTTGACACGCGAATGACGTTACTAAATGTACTTTCCCGGAATCATTGATTAATTTGACAGAACCAGGCGTTAGACCTAATTCTGTTCAATATATTGGCTTAAGCTAGTTATTTTCCACTTAACACTTAGAACGTTGACCCCAATCGAAGGGTTGGCAAGGAAAAAGTCTAATACACTACGTCAATAACGTGTAAAAACCTTTGTAATTTGGCAGCGTGTCGCTTTTTTTGACGGGTATGAGGTCTCGTTCCGTCCTGGGCGTATCATTGTGTCTTCTGGTATATTCGATTAAGGGAATCATGGTTACTGATTAACTGATTGATTATCGTTCAATTTTGGAAAGGTTAGTGATTAAGATTTTGCTCTTAGTTCTTCCGTAGACATTCTTGCCTGAAATATATTCTATATCTTGGTAATGTACGTAGGACTTATATAAATTAAGAAAGGAATAGAATATCGTATAATGTGCTATTGGCGTTATTTATAACTTGTACAAAATGAAACCCTGATCCCATATCCATACAGTATATTTCACAATAGTCCCGGATAAAGCATAGTAAAATAAAACGTTCGCGTCATTAGCTCGACGTCAACGTGACGAGGGTGCTGTTATCGACGGTAATGCTTAAAAATTCCCTCCAAACACCCCTAATTTGCCTCTTGCTCTTTTGAGCCGTGAAATATGGACGGCAATTTGTCATTTCAAGATCTTTTTAAATGTTTGCCTCATTTATAATCTTTTAGTCGTAAACTACTTCAAGATAGTTTGAAAAATAAAAGCTTTTAGTTTATTTATTAAGTGTCAAATACTAAGTCGGGAGTGGTAAAATAAATTCCCCCTATTTTCACTCCTTTTAAAGTTGTCAACCTAAAATACTTTTACATGGGCAGGGTTGACTACTTACCTAGATGATTAACATTTTTATTTGCGTATCTTTTGATATATGAAAATATTTTGTACTCGCATTTGTAAATAGAATATATTTTCAAGGTTATTCTAGAAGGAAGAATAAGAAACAAATATGGAATTGGGTCGACACATGTTCTCCCATCATAAGAAGGTAGGCAGATTTTTTTTTAATAAATCTATGACGTAGAAAACAATTATGGAGATACTTTTTTCAAGTATGTATAGTGAAAGGTATGAAGTAATAGTCTGATAAATAAAAAAAACCCCGGTGCGCTGTTTACGCATCGTTTTAGCAATTCAGCAGATTTGCATAAATCTAAAACTGATTTTGTATAGAGAGATCTTACTCATACAATTGCAAAAGCTTGTACAAATGTTAGAATATTTCTAACTTGACTGACATTTGGCATAAAGAAAGACCATATCCTACTTTAAAATAGAGGTACCTCATAACCTAGATTGGAAAATCGAACCTGCGACTACGTATAACCCGTTTCATCCACTCACTAGACATATTTGCAATAGCCCATTCGATCCATAAGAATGTTCACAAAATTGACCTACATTCCGAAGTTAAATATTTACATACAATAACTGTCTTCTTGAAGCGGCGATACTCTAATTGGGAATGAAACAGACAGCCAAGACTCATGTCCGCAGGTTTGAAACCCAAGGGTACGCACTTCTGACTTCTCTAAAGTTATGTTATGTGTATTCTTTGTGAAATATCACTTTTTAGTAACTGTTAAGAAAACATCGTGAGGTGACCTGCATATCTGAGAAGTTTCCCATAATAATTTCGAGGGTATGTGAAGTTTACCAACCCGCACTAGGCCAGCGTGGTGGACTGAGGCTAAACCCTCCCAGTAGTAGAGGAGGCCCGTACCCAGTGGGACAGTATATAATACAGGGCTGATATTATTTTTATTTATTATATGAATGCATAAATGTTTCTGGACGTTGTTTTTGTTTTTGTTTTTGTGAATCTTACGTTCATGGCTATATCATGACCAGCGGCTTTCTTTATTTTGATAACTCGCTTGGAATGAAAATATTTTTCTGAGTATTAGTTTGTTATTACCATTATGGATTTTCGAGGGTCTTAAAATTTGGATTATTTTGGCGGTGTAGTTATATTACTTCGCAGTACGACCCGACTGAGGTCTCAGGTTGGAGTCCCGGGTCGGGCAACCTGTACGGGATTTTGTACTTAGTATCAGTCCGTACTCTGGTATTTGTGAATGATAAGGCGTTAGGCTCGTGCCATATCACATAATGGGACAGAATACGGCGGAAAACATGCACTTGCGCTTCTGCCTACCCCTTCAGGTAGAAAAGGCGTGAGTATATATGGTATCTATAATCGAGATAGTTGTCATTAACCGAACTATTTGTGGCTTTGAGTTGTTTGAAAATGATTACGTCCATGTTTTACCCGTGGTTTTAGTAAAATGATCGGGTAAACTCGTGTTCATAGTTACAACTATTTGCATGAATACATCTCTCTTGACCGAATTTTGGTCACGACCAATTACAGCGGAGATCAACCAGGTACGGGGGAGATATTATAGTGCACAAGTGTGTACGCAATTCACAGTCTCTATTCCTTCACTATTGGTACTGGGTAGAAAAATCCAATATCACTTTGCTTAACTCGGGAATCGAACTCAAGACATCAACGTCGTACAGTAATAACTACGCCACCGAGGCACTAATAGGAAAATAGTCTGGAAAACGCAGCGACATTTTTTACGTCGCGTTTTTCAATTGCAAATATGCCCTTACATACATTAACCATTGGTAGCGAACAGTCCCGCGGGTTTAGTTTCATGCTTCGCGTAATACATTAAATTAATTACTTTATGCATGAAAACGAACACTGTAAGCCTTCATGAATTTTCATGGAGTCGACTAATTTTGTACGGGTCGTGTTATGGTTTTCTTTGTAGTTTATTTTGACTTGGCATTGTTTGTGAAGTGGGATAAGTTGTCTGGTTGGTCCCGGTGGGATTTAAATTTAGAATGGGATAAGGTTGGAAATGGCCCAAATAATTTACTGAGAAATTCTGAGTTGTTGTTGTCGATTCTGCGTATTACTATCCATTAAGATACAAAATGCGGTAACAACTAGAAATACCTTCATCGACACAAGTAAGACTAACCAGATTCCACTGAAAGCTTTTGAACTTTCATAACGTTCTTCAACTGAAAGTCTTATTTACAAGCTAAATCTAGAAAGAAAAATCTAATTAAGTTCATTTAATCATCCAGAACGCATTAAACTTCATTTCCTTAATGAAAACAGATCTTGAAATGTCTTAGCATTTCTGCTGGAAAATCTAGACAGAATACATTTCTAGGGCCAAATAAATCACCAGTGAGGATTTAAGATTAATCGAGGTTTGAATTTCGTTTTGGATTAGGACGTGGGTTTGGAACGTTAATCATGGATTCGATTTATACGAATTCTTGTTTAACTTGATCGACTTGAGTTGGAACAGTACTTTTGTGAGAGGAGATAATTTAAGCTGATGTTCTGAGAGTAAAATGGGAAAACATATACTGACATTGTAATTCCAATGATGTCAGAGATATTATTGATATTGTAATGATATTTTTTCAAATAATAAAGGAACAGGTTACTAAATGCTAAATGTTTCTCAGCTTTGTTTATCTGACAGCTTGCTGTTTTTTATCTGACAGCCAACTAGATTGAAGTTGTATCCCAATATTAGGCAATCACAACGGCCCTATGTCTATGCACTGTAAAGGCTGCTATGCGGTCAGTACTCAGAAATAGACTTGTTATCACAGCAATGCTCCGTTCTTAGATAAATAACGTTTATGATTAAAGGGGTAAGTATATACTTAGCTCTCCTATAAGTATCATAAATAATTATATTCAGTGAAGTATTATATAAGATAAAGACTTTACATACATACATACATACATACATACATACATACATACATACATACATACATACATACATACATACATACATACATACATAACATCACGCATTTATCCCCGAAGGGGTATGCAGAGGCGCTACTAAGGCACCCACTTTTCGCCAAGTATGTTCCGTCCCATGATGTGATAGGGGGCGAGCCTATCGCCATATCGGGCACAAATTCCAGACTCCGGGCTGATACTGAGCAGAA